>NW_025347404.1:791-9109 GCF_016433145.1 Gracilinanus agilis | reverse complement strand
TATATATACATACACATTTCTGCGAGACATACATATAAAATGTAAAATTGTTCCAAATTCACCAAACGTATTAGCTATCAGTTTCCCAGCTTTCAACTTCAAAAGTCCTCATAATAGACATGTGTCCTTTGATTAACATAATAGGCAAATTTTCTGCTTAGAAACAATATATTTTGGCCATCTTTCCCATTGCTAAGTATTTTTCTTTGAAAGTTCTATCTCAGATACTCCTAGAATCCCCATTGCTTCTTCCCAAATATTTTTCCCTAGGAGGAAGTTTTCTCAGACATTCTTTCAAAATAATCTCTATTTCTTATCAATCAATTAATAAATATTTAACTGCCTATTTTTGATAGGCACTATGCTAGAGAGAGACATGCAGAGAGAGACAGAGAGACAGACAAAAGGCAGTCCCTACAGTCAAGGAGATCATAATCTTATTGGGTTGTGGGGAAGAGGGAGAACAAGCAAACAAATTCAAAGCAAACTATATACACAATAATTAGGAAATAAGTAAAAAAAGGGAAAGTATTGGAATTGAAGGGTTAGGAAAAACTTTTTGTAGAAGGTAGGATTTTAGGTGGGAATTAAAGGAAACAAGGGAAGTCATTTGTCAGAACAAAGGAAAGAGATAGTATGAATAAAGAAAATAAAATAACTATACAAATCTGAAAGGAGAAGAATTTTTTAAATACAGATAATAAATGCACGCAAGTACAAATGAGTTCATGTCTGATGACCTCAGTTTTCTTACCTAAGTAGAGAGATTAATCTCCTGGGAGTAAGGATAGGAAAGAGCAGGTGTATGATCACATAGATAACTAAGATGAATAAGACAGAGGACTAACAAAAGGAGAGCAGCAAGATTCTTGAACTAGCACCAAGAGCTGGGTAGGATTAGAAACTAACAGTTTGTAATCAGGGAAAATCTGTTTTTTTTGTTTGTTTCTTTAATATTACTCAGCATCTCTAGAATAGAAGTTGTAAAATCAGTTTTGATGGAGCTTAATCAGAAATGATGATGATCAGGTACGAGATGGAGGGAGGTCAGGAGAATAGGGATAGTGAAACATTCAAGTGGCATACCATAGAGTCAAGTGAAAAAATATGTTATAGTTGAATGAGGGAAAATAGGAGTAAATTGGGTCATGGAAGGTCATCAGAATGAAGAATAGGTATATTGTGAGTGAGATAAATGAGGTGATACATAGGATACATGGTGCACTTGAGCACGAAATGTACAAGTTTGGAAATTAGGCATTACATATAAAATAGATTGCATGAATTCATATGTAAACATGCCTATCAATTGCTAACATGAGACAGAGAAGGAAATATTTTGGAGTACATAAGTTTGAAGAATGATGTTGTTATAATTCTTAAGAAAACTATTGAAGTCTAAAGATGCTGGCAGGATGTGAGGAAAAGGAATGCAGAAATCAATCAACAAGAATGCATTAAACACTTACTAGGCTTGCCAGGCCTTGTGCAAAGCACTAGAAATACAAAGAAAAAATAATAAGAACCATTCTTGAAGGAGCATACATTCTTTTTTGTTTGTTTTTTTAGTTAATGCATAGAAAAAGTTTTTGAAAATTGTTTTTTAATATTTTAAAATTCATATTTTATCCCTTCTTACTCTCCTCCTAAGTCTGATATAGGTTTTACCTGTACTTTCATGTAATTTATATTTCCATATTGCTTATGTCCTGATAGAAGACACATAACACACATACAGCAGAAATCTTGTGAAGGAAATAATAGTGGAAGATGACATGCATTGATCTGCACTTAGATTCCAGCAGTTCCTTCTTTGGATATGGATAGCATTTTTCATCATGAATCCCTTGGGGTTATCTTAGAGACTTGCTTTACTGATAACAGTTTAGCCTTAACAGTTGATCATCATATATTTCTGTTGATGTATGCATTTTCTTCTGGTTATGTTTACTTCACTCTGCATCTGTTCAGATCAGTCTTTCCAGGTTTTTCTGAATTCATTCTGTTAATCATGCTTCAAGGCACAATAGTATGTCATTACCATCATATCCCACAAATTCTTCATTCATTCCCTAAGTGATGTACAACCCCTCAGTTTCCAATTCTTTGCCTCTACAAAAAAAAAGCTGTTAAAAATAGTTTGATATAGATAGGTCTATTCCTCCTTTTCTCTGATCTCTTTGGGATACACACCCAGTAGTTGCATTTCTGGGTTGAAATATATGCATAGTTTTGTGACTCTTTGACCCTGGTTCCATATTGCTCTCTAAAATGGTCATATCAGTTTACAGTTCCACTAACAACTTATTAGTGTCCCAATTTTCCCACATCCCTTCAAACATTTATCATTTTCCTTTTTGGCCATGTTAGCTAATCTGGTAAGTGTCAGGAAGTTTCACAGAGTCATTTTCATTTCCATTTCTTTAACTAATAGTGATTTGGAGCATTTTATCATCTGACTATGGATACTTTTCATTTATTCCTCTGAGTACTATCTATTCATATCTTTTGACCATTTTTGATTAAGGAATAATTTGTATTCTTATGAATTTAACTCATTTCTCTATATATTCAAAAAATGAGGCCTTTTTTTAAACCTTTAACTTCTGTGCATTAGCTCATAGGTGGAAGAGTGGTAAAGGTGGACAATGGGGGTTAAGTGACTTGCCCAGGGTCACACAGCTGGGAAGTGTCTGAGGCCAGCTTTGAACCTAGGACCTCCCATTTCTAGTTCTGACTCTCAATCACTGAGCTACCCAGCTGCCCCCCCAAAATGAGGGTTTTGCCAGAGACATTGCCTTTAATTTTTTTCCAAGTTAATTTTTCCCCTTCCAATTGCAGATGCATTGATTTTATTAGTAAAAGAAATTTAATTTAATATAATCAAAATTATATATTTCATTTTTCATAATATTTTTTATGTCTTATTTGGTTAAAAATTCTTTACTTACCAGTAGGTCTAATATAGGTAAATTCTCCATCTTCTCCTAATTTGTTTATGATGCCCCCCTTTATTTCTAGATCAAGTATCCATTTTGACTTTATTCTGGAGTATGGTGTGAGATGTTGGTACAATCCTGATCTCTGCCATATTGCTTTCCAGTTTTCCCAGAAGTTTTTGTCAAATAGTGAGTTCTTTCCCAAAACTTGGATCTTTGGGCTTATTGAACACTAAGTTTCTATGGACATCTAACTGTTATGTGTTAATTACCTAATCTATTATATTGATATTTACCTATTTTTCTTTGTTGTTATTTTTTCTTGTTTGATTTGTATGGCCCTCAGTAGTCACATTAATTTAGGTATGAATGCCAATATTACCATATTGGTTTGGCTTATCTATGGACAATTAATGTTTTTCCAATTGTTTAGGTCTGACTTTTTTTTGTATGAACACTGTTTTGTAATTATGTAAGGAGCATATATGCAATGAGAAAAACAGTGTGCACTTTAATAAGTATATATAATATATATGCAGAGTGATTAGGACATAACTCTATAATGAGAGACCCTAGAATCTGAGGAATAGAATTAGGGGATGAGAAAAGCACTCTTAGAGAAAGTGGCTTTTGTTGTTAGCCTTGAATGAATGAAGAAATTCTCAGAAGTAGCAGTGCAGAAGGAGAGAATTTAAGGTACTAGGATAGGCAATACAAGTTCATGGAGCAGGGACAGTTAGGTGGCTCAATGAGTAGAAAGGAAAGCCTAGAGGTTCAAATCTAGCCTCAGACAAGTGTCTATGTGACCCTGGGCAAGTCATTTAACCCCAATTACATAGCCTTTATCAGTCTTCTGCAGACAGCATGTAAGGGTTTGTTTTTTTAAGTTAATGTAAGTTAAAAAGAAAAGAACCTATTTGTTCAAAAACATTTTAGCTGCTACTTTTATAATGGTCAAAAATAAAAAATCAAGGGAGTACCCATCAATTGAGGAATGGCTAGACAAATTGTGGAATCATTTAAGAAAGGGAAGAACAGCCTGATTTATTCAGGTATAGAATCCTATCTTACCCTATAGAGAAGTAAAAGCATGTAGGGAAGAGAGTAATATAAGGAAGGGAAAGTGGTGGGGGTGATTAAAAGACAAATAGGGTTTAATAAGACGGGAGTGATGGGAAGGAGAGTGAAATAAGAGTGGGGAAAAGGGTGACTGATTAAAAGCAAAACACTGGTGTGGAGGGAAAAAAGTGAAAGGACAAAGGAGAGGATTAAAAGAGGAAATCAAAATGATGGGGAATACACAGATGTCAATCATAACTCTGAATGCAAAAGGGATGAACTCACCCATTAAAACAGAAGTGGAAAACAGAATGGATTAAAAGCCAAAATACAACCATATGTTGTTTACAAGAAGCACAAATGAGGCAGATGGACACACACAAGGTAAAGGTAAGAGGCTAGAGCAGAATTTATTGGGCATCAACTGAGAAAAAGAAGACAGAAGTAGTAATCATGGTCTTTGACAAAGCTAAAGCAAAAAGAGATCCAATTAAAAGAGATAAGAAAGGTAGTTACATTCTGATAAAAGACAACATAACCAATGAAGAAATATCAGTACTTATAAATACAACAAAGGGTATAGCATCTACATTTTTAAGGGAGAAACTAAAGGAGATTAAGGATAAAATATATGGTAAAACCATACTAGAGGGGAACCTCAACCTTCTCGTATCAGAAATGGACAAATCAAACTAAAAAATAAGAAAGAAATAAGGGAAGCAAATGCAATGTTAGAAAAATTAAAGACAATAGATATCTAGAGAAAGTTGATTAGGAATAAAAAGGAACATCCTTTATTTTCAACAGCACATGGCATATATACAAAGATTGACGTATATACTAGAACATAAAAACATTGCAAACAAATACAGAAATAAAAAATACAACTTTTTCAAAACATAATGCGATAAAAATTATAATTAGTAAGGGTATATGGAGAGGCAAATTAAAAATTAATTGGAAATTAATTAATCTAATTCTCGAAAACTGGTGGGTTACAAGAACAAATTACAGAAACAATTGCTGATTTCATTGAAGAAAATGACAATGAGGAAATACATATCAAAATTTATGTGATATAGACAAAGGGGAAAATTTATATTCCTGTGTACCTATATTAACAAAAAAAGAGAAAGAAGAGATCAATGAATTGAGCATACAATTAAAAAAACTAGAAAAATAATGAATTTAAAACCTTCAGATAAAGACAAAATGGGCACTCCTAAAAATCAAAGGAGAAATTAATAAAACTGAAACTTAAAGAACTATCAAACTAATAAATAAGACTAGGAGCTAGTATTAAAAAAAATAAAATAGATGAAAAATTTGTTAATCTAACTTAAAAAAAGGAAAAGAGAATCAAATTAATAGTATCATGAATGAAAAGGTTGAACTCATCTCTACTGAATAGAAAATTAAGGCAATTATTAAAAGCTATTTTGCCCAATTATATAACAATAAATATGGATATCTAGGCAAAATGAATAAATATTTACAAAAATATAAATTGCCTAGATTAACAAAAGAGGAAATAGAATACTTAAATAATTCCATATCAGAAAAAGAAATTGAACAAACCAAAGAGGAACTCCCTAAGGAAAAATTACCAGGGCCAGATGGATTCACAAGTGAATTCTATCAAATATTTAAATATATAAATCACAACTCTACAGAACCCAACACTCTACAAAGTAGGAGTCTTACCAAACTCTTTTTATGATACAAATACGGTATTGATTCCCAAGTCAGGAAGACCAAAAACAGAGAGAAAAAAACCTATTGACCAATCTCTTTAATGAATATAGATACAAAAAAAACCTTTTTATATAAATTACTAGCTAAAAGACAAGAGCAAGTTATCACAACGTTTATTCACTATTCCTAGGTGGGATTTATACCAGGGAATGAAAGGCTGGTTCAGTGTTAGAAAAATCATCTGCATAATTGACTATATCAACAAATAAACTAAAAAAAAATCACATGATTATCTCAATAGATCAGGGGTCGGCAACATATGACTCTCAAGCCATATCTGGCTCTTTTGAGGTCCAGATATGGCTCTTTCTTTCTTTTTTTAAAAACATTTATTAATATTCATTTTTAACATGATTACATGATTCATTCTCCTACTTTCCCCTTCACCCCCCGCACCCTCCCACCCATGGTCGACACATATTTCCACTGGTTTTATCATGTGTCATTGATCAAAACCTATTTCCAAATTGTTGATAGTTGCATTGGTGTGGTAGTTTTGAGTCTACATCCCCAATCATGTCCACCACAACCCATGTGTTCAAGCAGTTGTTTAACTTAAATGTTTCCTCTCCTACAGTCCTTCCTCTGAATGTGGGTAGCCTTCCTTTCCATAAATCCCTCAGAGCTGTCCTGTGTCATTGCATTGCTGCTGGTACAGAAGTCCATTGCATTCGATTTTACCATAGTATATCAGTCTCTGTGTACAGTGTTCTTCTGGCTCTGCTCCTTTCGCTCTGCATCAGTTCCTGGAGGTCTTTCCAGTTTGCCTGGAACTCCTCCAGTTTATTATTCCTTTTAGCACAATAGTATTCCATCACTCGCATATACCACAGTTTGTTCAGCCATTCCCCAATTGAAGGACATACCCTCCTTTTCCAGTTTTTTACCACCACAAAAAGCTCAGCTATAAATATTTTCATACAACTCTGTTTATTTATGATCTCTTTGGGATACAAACCCAACAATGGTATAACTGGATCAAAGGGCAGGCATTTTTTTATAGGCCTTTGAACATAGCTGCAAATTGCCAGCCAGAATGATTGGATCAGTTCACAACTCCACCAGCAATGCATTAATGTCCCAATTTTGCCACATCCCTTCCAGCATTCATTACTCTCTCCTTCTTTCATTTTAGCCAATCTGCTAGGTGTGAGGTGATGCCTCAGAGTTTTGTTTTTTTTTGATTTGCATTTCTCTAATTATTAGAGATTTAGAACACTTTCTCATGTGCTTATTGATACTTTTAAATTTCATTACCTGAAAATTGCCTATTCATGTCTCTTGCCCATTTATCAATCGGGGAATGGCTTGATTTTTTATACATTTGCTTTAACTCCTTGTATATTTGAGTAATTAGACCCCTGTCAGAGTTTTTCGTTATAAAGATTTTTTCCCAATTTGTTATTTCCCTTCTGATTTTTCCTACATTGTTTTTGTTTGTACAAAAACTTTTTAGTTTAATATAATCAAAACCATTTAATTTACATTTTGTAATTTTCTCTAACTCTTGCTTGGTTTTAAAATCTTTCCTTTCCCAGAGATCTGACAAGTATACTATTCTGTGTTCACTTAACTTATTTATAGTCTCCCTCTTTATATTCAAGTCATTCACCCATTCTGAATTTATCTTGGTGTAGGGTGTGAGATGTTGATCTAGACCTAATCTCTCCCATATTGTTTTCCAATTTTCCCAGTAGTTTTTGTCAAATAGTGGATTCATGTCCCAAAAGTTGGGCTCTTTGGGTTTATCATACACTGTCTTGCTGATGTCATTTACCACAAGTCTATTCCACTGATCCTCCCTTCTGTCTCTTAGCCAGTACCATATTGTTTTTTTTTAACCCTTGTAGTACTTCGTTGTATTGTCTCATAGGTGGAAGATTGGTAAGGGTGGGATATGGGGGTCAAGTGACTTGCCCAGGGTCACACAGCTGGGAAGTGGCTGAGGCCGGGTTTGAACCTAGCACCTCCTGTCTACCATATTGTTTTGATGACTGCTACTTTATAGTATAGTTTAATATCTGGTACTGCTAGGCCCCCTTCCTTCATATTTTTTTTCATTATTTCCCTTGATATTCTTGATCTTTTGTTAATCCAAATGAAATTTGTTATAGTTTTTTCTAATTCAGTAAAGAAGGTTTTTGGTCGTTTGATAGGTATGGCACTAAATAGGTAAATTAATTTGGGTAGAATGGTCATTTTTATTATGTTAGCTCCTCCTACCCATGAGCAATCAATGGCTTTCCAATTGTTTAGATCCAGTTTTATTTGTTTGGAAAGTGTTTTGTAGTTGTTTTCATATAATTCCTGTATTCGTTTTGGTAGATAGATTCCCAAGTATTTTATATTGTCTAGGGTGATTTTAAATGATGTTTCTCTTTCTACCTCTTGCTGCTCTAATGTGTTGGAAATGTATAGAAATGCTGATGATTTATGTTCATTTATTTTGTATCCTGCAAATTTGCTAAAGTTGTTGATCATTTCTACAAGCTTCTTAGTTGATTCTCTAGGATTTTTTAAGTATACCATCATATCATCTGCAAAGAGTGATAGCTTAGTCTCCTC
>NW_025347404.1:0-735 GCF_016433145.1 Gracilinanus agilis | reverse complement strand
ATGTTGAATAATAGAGGTGATAATGGGCATCCTTATTTTACTCCTGATCTTACTGGAAAGGTTTCTAATTTATCCCCATTGCATATGATGTTTGTTGATGGTTTTAGGTATATACTGTTTATTATTTTTAGGAAAGGTCCTTCTATTCCTATACTTTTCAGTGTTTCCAAAAGGAATGGATGCTGTATTTTGTCAAAGGCTTTTTCAGCATTTATTGAGATAATCATGTGATTTTTGTTTGTTAGACTGTCGATATGGTCAATTATGTAGATGGTTTTCCTAATGTTGAACCATCCTTGCATTACTAGTATAAATCCCACCTGATCATGGTGGATGATCTTCTTAATTACTTGCTGGAGTTCTTTGCTAATATTCTATTTCAAATTTTTGCATCTATGTTTATTAGGGAGATTGGTCTTTAGTTTTCTTTCTCTGTTTTTGATCTCCCTGGCTTTGGAATCAGTACCATATTTGTGTCATAAAAGGAATTTGGTAGGACTCCTTCTTTGCTTATCATATCAAATCAAGCAAGAGTTAGAGAAAATTACAAAATGTAAATTAAATGGTTTTGATTATATTAAACTAAAAAGTTTTTGTACAAACAAAAACAATGTAGTCAAAATCAGAAGGGAAAAAACAAATTGGGAAAAAAATCTTTATAACGGAAAACTCTGACAGGGGTCTAATCACTCAAATATACAAGGAGTTAAAGCAATTGTATAAAAAATCAAGCCA
>NW_025347403.1:765-2937 GCF_016433145.1 Gracilinanus agilis | reverse complement strand
CACTTGAACGATGGTGGCTTAGATGGAGCCAAACCTCAGACTACTTGTCTTTATCAAACCTAGATAGAGAACAAAAGGCTTCAAGAGGAAAGAAAACAATGTCAAACATCAGGAAAGAGCAGGGCGGCCCTACTGCTGGACAGCTCAGTGAAAACGCTCCATCTTGTCCCCCTACTTCTCCCCCACCACTCCAGGAGGTTTTAGTCTTAGGGCACATTAAGCTATGCAGACTAATCATCAGTACAGGCTAAATCCTATCAACTGCACAGACTAGAAGTCTTCAGAAGGCAGGGAATCTCCAAGACCCCTACCCCAATACATTGAAGAGAAAGTAATTACAAACCTCCATTGCCAGCTGGGGGGAGATCTTTCATAAAAGCTCATTAAATCCATCTGCTTAACTGAGCTGAAAAGAAAAGGGGAAAAATATGAGTAAACAACAGAAAAAGAGAAAAGAAATGATAATTGAGAGCTTCTTTTAAGGAACTGAAAAAAGAGCAAATGAAATAAAAGAGGAAGAAATAGAAAAGGACACTTTACAGAGTCAGGTAAGAGCCAGCCATGACTGGCTTGAAATTGACTTGAGGTTTTAGTCAGATTTACAGGAAGGGACTAGAAGGAAGTATTGAAGTTACACTTCCTTCAAAATGGATACCCTCAGCTTCCCTCAAACTTCAGACAGTATGTTATGCCCCTCTCTCTTCTCCCTCTCTTATTAATCAACTAAAGAATTTGTCAAAGGGTTTGATTAAATACAAACGGGGTTTATTGTCTTCAAGGATAGATTGGCAGGGTAGAGGATACAAGGTAGCCCTAACAGCCACTTAGAGAAACTTCAGGTTTCAGGGGAAGGGAGGCAGGAACGTGAGACTGAGAAATGACCTGCCTTAACTCAGCTCTCAGATGGTTTGTAATCAATGGGGTTAGGAAAGTTGGATAGAATGATTCAATAGGTAAATTGTTGCAAGGATAATCCCTATTTGACTATTTAAAATATCAAGTTTAAACTAATACTACAAACTACCCTCCTTTCAAACCCTCACAGGAATTAAGGCAGGGTGGGGAAATGAAGGTGGGAATAAGGTAGGGTAGGGAGATTCAAAGGAATTAGCTGAATTAAAAAATCTCAAAAGAAAAGCCGCAAAATATAGGCCAGGTTTCCATCTAAAGAAGGAGCTCAGATGGACTCTGCTACTCTCCACAAGTTCCCAGGATCAACTGAACTTTTCCCAAGATTTTAAACTCCTTAACTGAGAGAAGATTTCTGCAAATCAGCTAAGCCCCCTCTCTTCAACACAAAATCTACTGGGCTTCAACTGAGAAGAAGGTAGGAGTTGCAATCACGAGTTCTGACAGACCCAAAGTAAAAATAGATTTGGTTAAAAGTGATAGGGAAGCACTGGTGAAGGTTCCAGGTTAAGATGGTGGCAGAGTAAGAAGTAGCTCTTAACTTCTCCTGACTGAAACACACAAAACTCCTCAAGGGGACATAAAAATAAGTCCAGACGAACGGAGGAACCCCACAACAGGGCACAGTGTGGAAGGTAGGTGAAATCGAGGCATTTCCATGCTATAAAAGGGTGAAACAGCTCTCACTAAATCGCGGGCTGAGCAACCACCCCACTCCCACCCCGTCCACACACAACACCTATAGCGCCGAAGCCAGCTAAAAAGAAATAGAGCAAGTTTGGGGCACCCATCGAGTCATTGGCAGCTCCGGGGCCTGTTCCTGAGAGCAGCAATATTTAGGACCCCAAAAAGCTAACAAACGCACACAAAATTTGAGCACAGGAGCAGGACGTCGAGAGCTGACATAGGACGCAGAGTGTGGGCTCAGGGCGCACAACGCAGGCTCAGAACGCAGGCTCAGAGCGCAGGCACGGGCCGAGGCGTGGGTGGAGGCAGACACAGCCACAAAGCTAAAGCTCTGAAACCCTGAGTGGGGAACCAGTGCAGAAAGGTATACGACTGTGGAAGCAGCTCTCTGAGACTTGTAAAGAAACCTCCTGCAGAGGATCAAGCAAGGGGGTCCACCAGAGGGCTTGACCGTGGACAGACCCTGAGCGTGAGGATAAACCTGAGAAGCTGCTGGGCTAACGATGGCTACCCAGTCTCAGGAAGTTCAGAAGAGAAAGATTAACAACAAGAAAAAGAAGTCTTTAACACTCGACA
>NW_025347403.1:0-679 GCF_016433145.1 Gracilinanus agilis | reverse complement strand
AGGAGGAGAACAAACAAGCATCCGGACCCTCCTCAAATAAGGAATACTCCTCACAAACTATGGAAGAGTTCAAAACTGAGATTTTGAGGAAAATGGAAGAGATCTGGCAAGAAAATAACTGTTTAAGGTAGAATCTTGCAACTGGAAAGTGAGGCTCAGAAACCAAATGAACTGATAAGCAAATTGAACTCCAGACATGACCAGATTGAAAAGGAATACAAGAAGATTATGGCTGAAACCAGAAGATTATGGCCGAAAACCGGAAGATTATAGCCGAAAATCAAAAGATCATAGCCGAAAACTGAAAGATTATAGCCGAAAATCAATTGCTAAAGGCTAGAATTGAGCAAGTAGAAGCTAATGATCTCTCAAGACAACAAGAACAAATAAAACAAAGTCAAAAGACTGAAAAAATAGAAGGAAACATGAAATATCTCAATGAGAGAGTGACAGACCAAGAAAACCGGTCTAGAAGAGACAATTTGAGAATAATTGGTCTTCCAGAAAAACCAGAAATTAATAGAAACCTGGATTCCATACTAACAGAAATAATTCAGCAAAATTGCCCTGAAGTCCTACAACAAGAGGGCAATATAGACATTGAAAGGATCCATAGAACACCTGCGACATTAGATCAAGAAAAGAAAACACCCAGAAATATAATTGCCAAATTCAAGAG
>NW_025347402.1:452-9913 GCF_016433145.1 Gracilinanus agilis | reverse complement strand
TTTTTATGATTTATCTTTCCTTTATTTGAATATTAATTCTATATTTATGTCATTAAAAGATTCTGGTAGGAGGTTTTCTTTCATAATTTTTAAGAATAATTTGTGAAGTGCAAGTACTAACTATTCTTGAAAAGTTCATAGAATTCTCCAGTAAATTCATCAAGACCAGGATATTTTTTTCCCTGATAGCTAGATCTAGTTCCTTTTCTAAAATTGGATTATTTAAGATCTCTATTTGGTTTTTTGGTAGTTGGAATATTTTATATTTTTAAAGATATTCCTCTATTTTTTTGGTGGTCTTAAGCATATTAGCGTATAACTGTGCATAATATAGTCTGATTATTCTTTTTACTTCTGTTTTTGCTGTGGTTTTAAATTGATCATTCATTATTTTATTGATTTTATTTTATACTTTTTTAATAGATTAGCTAAGGATTTGTCAATTTTTCAATATTTTTCTCTTTTCAGAGAATCAGCATTCATTTTTAGTTATTTCTATGGAGTTTTTTGTTTTAAGTTTATCTATTTCTTCAATAATTTTAAATTTTCTATTCTTAATGTATATTTGTAATGACATGATTTTTCCTACTGATGGCTCCTTTTGCTGCATCAATACATTTTGCTATATTGTTTCTTAAGTATTGTTTTCTTTTACACAGTATTATCTCCATGGTTTGTTCTTTTATCCTTTCATTTATTACCTCATTTAGGATTTCATTCGGAGGTCTGCATTTGAATCTTCATCTTTAGTTTGTGGTGCTTGAAACTATTTCCATTTTTACTGCATTTATGGCCTATAAAGAATGCTTTACCCATTTCTGCCTTTTTACATTTGCTTTACATCTCTGTGCCCTAGTACATGGTCAGGGACAGTGTAGAGATCATTCTTGGTCAGATGACTAGTTAGTTAGTTAGTTAGGTCTCTAAGGTCCTTTCCTGCTCTGAGATTCTGTGATTCTGAAGATGATGTCAATACATACAGTACAATCAAGTCAAGAAAAAAAACTTATTAAGTATCTACTACATGCTAGGCATTGTGCTAAGATTTTTTAAAAGGTGAAAACCATCCTTTCCCTGAAGGATCTTATAATCCAATGAATCTCTTGGTGTTTTACTATCAGTGTGATACTAGAATATGTCTATGATCTTATTAATTTTGTTACTGCCTCCAATGGTTAGATTATAGATGTCAGCCTCATAGCAAATGGCCAGCAAATCTCCCAAGTGCAGCCAGAACCAGGCCAAAGTGTAAGTGGAAAATGTTTAATAAAATACATTAAAATACAATACAAGATAGATAAATGTGATTTTCTAAGTCAGTATGTGGCTTTCATGGATCTGCTTCTACTTAGGTTGATACCACTGTTGTAGATCACAGATCATCCATATATTCTTTTCCTATGTAATTCTCATCTGTATTCTTCCAGAAGTGTTCCACTGAGGGTCCATCCGTAAAGCTGGAGGTCTTCCTTTATCTCTCTCTTTTTTAAAAAAATTTAAGAATTTTTCCATGATTACATAATTCATGTTCTTTCCCTCCCCTTTTCTCCTCCACTCTTCCAGAGGTGATAAGCAATTCCACTAGGTTATACATGTATTATCACTCAATACCTATTTCCATATTATTCATTTTTGTAACAATCTTTTAAAAACCAACAATCACATCCAATGCCCATATTAATAAGTGAAAAATCAAATGTTTTCCTTCTGAGTTTCTACTCCCACAGTTCTTTCTCTCAATGTGGATAATATTTCTTCTCATAAGTCCCTTAGGATTGTCCTGGATCACTGTATTGCTATCAGTAGCAAAGTCGATTCCATATTATCGTCCCAAAATGTTTCAGTCTCTGTGTACAATGTTGTTCTTCTCATTTCACTCCATATCAGTTCACAGGGGTCTTTCCACCTCATATGGAAATCAAGCAATTTATTGTTCCTTATTGCACAATAGTTTTCCATAACCATCATATGCCACAATTTGTTCAGCTGTTCCGCAATCAAGGTACACCCACACATTTTCCAATTTTTTGCCATCACAAAAAGCATGGCTGTGAATATTTTTGTACAAACATGATGAAAATGTTTGATATTTTACATTCCACCTGTTCTGAGGATTATTTAGGTATTAATTTATATGTAGTTAATATGGACCTAGCAGAAAGGGCTGGAGAATTCCACATGGAATGGGGAAGCAGGAAGTTGCTTGCACTCTCTGAGAAGGACTCCATTGTGGGAGTTACAGGCAGTAACTGATTCCCTGGGAGACCTCAGAACTTTTGGAGTTGCACCCTTATTCCCTGGGATCCTGGAGTGTGGTGAAGGTTGGAAACAGAGGACATCTATCCTGTACAACAGCACTGAGTAGGGAGTGATCTGTGATCTGGTGGACAGCTTACAGGCTCTTCTCCCTACTGGGCTGCTTTGGACCATCAGTTCTGGAGGAATTGGTTCCTGGCATCCTGAAAACATCTCTGGACTCTACTGTGAGGATTCCCACTACAGTCCTGTTATTCTCTAGGCCCTGCCTGACTTAGGTCTTAGTTTCCTGTAACCAAGTCCTTCCCCTAACCCTGTGGTTTGCCCTTAGCTTGTAAGTGTAGAATCCCTTATTCCCATCCTTTATTATTGTTTCCCTCAATTAAACTGTTATAAACTTTTACCTTTTGCCTGATGTTTCCATAGGCCCTCGCCTAGGTGGGCTGATAGACTGTTGGGCCTAACTGCCATTCCTATTGACAGTTAGCTCCTTGGCAGTAAACCCTGGTCTCCCTATCCTGTTTGGTTCTGTTCAACATTCCTGTCTCTCTCACCCCAGTGTGAACCCACAAATAATAATAGTTAACATCCCTCCAATCCTCCCTTACAGTTTGTCACTCCCAGATGGCTGGGGAACAGAGAGACAGGCAGGAAGTTTCCTCCTGGGCAGCCAGAGTTGGACTGGAAGTCAGGGGAATCTGAACATTCCATGGGGGTTGGGGGGGTTTAGCCATTGGTTGTGAGCTGAAAGTTCTTAACCAGTGGTGAGCTGCTCAGAACTGCTCACCCCCCACCCCAGGTCATTCATAAAATCTCTGTGAGAAGGCAAAATACTATCAGGCCTGGAGTAGCCCCAGAGAAAGGGTTTTTTACCATTTTTTTGTACGTTTTGTTCTCTGTTGTTTGTGCTTAATTATAATTATAATTGTTGTTGGTTATTGTTATTGATTGTTGTTATTAGTATTTATTAGTCAGTAATTGTGACTAATAATACCACTGATATTGTATATGGCTGGTCGGTTTGGGCAATGATGGGAACAATGATGTTGGAGGATTGGATTGATTATGTCATCTTGGGGTTGTGACAAGGAGTGTTAGCTATCCCATACCTGTGGTTCAAAATCATACCCAGGTATTGTAGGGGTGTATTAGATTTGGAATTTGCCCAACCCATTCTAACTATTAATGTCCTGGATTTACTATCACACACGCCAATCATTGTCCTTACTGGTTATATTGTGTATAAATTGAGGTGGATGGTTTTTCATGTCACTTATTGTTTTAATATCATAGTGACCTGGTGTTTTAGGGATTCAGAGACTAAGCAGATGTTACGTTTGTTGCAAATCAAAATGAATAATTTAGAATTATACATACAGAATGGTGGTGTTTCTGGTCAACCTCCTAGTCCTCCTAATACTGACAATGTGGCTGTACTTTCACACATGGGAAATTCTGGCAAAGGTGTTACATCTAAGGCTGAGTTGGAACAACAGGCACAGAACAAGGATGATTAACCCATTAATCTTTTTCCCCTTCGCAACCTTCTGATTGTACGTGATGATGGCATATTCCACGTTAGACAGCACACTAGGTTTAGAACAGAGGATGTAGAAAATTTAAAAAGAAAAATCCCAAATTTCCACGATGATTCTGGGAAGTTTGTTAAGATTTTTAAGGCATTTATCAAAGCCCATGACCCTGACTTTGAGGATTACTGGTATGTGTTGGGGGAAATCTTGTCAAATCATAATAGGGCCAAGTTTGTTGAGGAGACCAGGAACACAGAGGGGATGACACCATGGCCAGTAGCCTGGGAGGAACTGGACCTCAAATCAGTTCCAATATACCGAATGTTAAAGCAGGCAAGAAAGTTATTAATACAAATCATGGAGAAACACTCAAAGTGTCCAAACTCTTGGTCTAAATTTGAGAGAATCAGGCAGACTGCACAAGAGACCCCAGTAACATTTCTAGATCAAATGATTGAGGCTGCTGAGATGTATCTGGGTATGAATGTCTCAGAAGATACCACCGTGGACCACGTAAAAAGGATATTTGTTAGGAATGCTGTTCCCCAGGTTAAGAAGTTCTTTACAGATAATTACCCGGATTGGGGACTTCTGAACCTGGATAAGTTAAAACAGAAAGCCACTTAGGTGTTCACACAAGAGAAAGAAAGGGGAAATGATGAGAAAGATACCCTAATTGAAAGCCTTAGGAAACAGCTAAGGGAGGCAAATTCTAGAGCCAATGAAGAGATAAATAAGATTAAGGCAGTGGCAGCATTAAGGGCAGCAGAGAAGAAGAAGAATGCCAACAATTATAAAACCAGTGGTAATATATACACAAGGAATCAGAGACAGCAATCCTGCTATATTTGTGGCTAAATTAGACATTTTGCAAGGGAGTATAGATATAGAAAGAGGTCATATGGGCAGAGGTACAACAATAACAATGGATTTAATCAGTTTAATAATAATTATGGACACAGGGGAAATAACTGGAATAATGGTTTTAATCATGGAAATGGTCAGCAAAATGTGTTCCAATGCCAGAATGCATGCTGCCAACATGCTCAAGCTCCTAATTTGGCAACAATGCAGGATTACATATGGGCCAGAGAGAGGCCAAAATACAGCCATATTGTACAGGAGAATGTTAATAATGGTAACATGAATGGAGGGACAGCTTCATTATGAAGGTGTGCCTCAAATTCAGAAGTTATTGATCAAGGTAACGGGACTAAAGTGAATGTTGATGAAATTGTATGGGTTAAAGATAATGATAATGTAATCGTGAATAATGGAAATGGTGCACTTGGTGTTAATATTGATATAATTGGTGATAATATGAATTTAATTAATAATGGTGATGACTTAATCAGTGTTAATTTAAATGAAATCAATGATAGTTTAATCAATTTGAATGATAACAATGAGAATTAATGATAATTTGAATGGTGTTAATGTTAAATTATCTGAATTAACTGCTGGTAATGGTGTAAATATTACATTAACTAATGTTAATGGTAATTTACCCACTGGTAGTAGTAATTTAACTAGTGTTGGTAATAATTTGATTAAGATTGATGATGGTTCATATGGTGTTTATAATAATTTGGTTAGTGTTGTACATAATGGTGAGAAAAAGAGAAATAGTGTTGTAAATGGTGTTGGAAATTCTAGTGTGTGGAATTAAGAACAATAATAGGAATTGTGATTTGATTAAGGATAATTTGATTGTAAATAAGAACAATGATACCAGAATAGAGGTGAAAAGGACCAAAGGTTTAAAATCCTGGGAAAATTCTGTAATTCGAGATGATGTTAACTTGGATGGACAGGAAATGTCTGAGCTTTGTTCTGATGTTACTGTTTTAGCTCCTGTATTGGAAACTTTCCAACCTCCTAATAGTACTAAACCATACATGTCTGTAACTATCAGATTTACAACCTTCTTGTCAATACTGGAGCAAGTAAATCCATTTTGCGTAGCTTTCCTGAAAATTGTAGAGCTGTTGGTACAATGGATGTTGTTGGTACTACAGGTGTATCTTAGAAAGTAGCTAAATTGCAACCAAAAATGGTAACCCTAGAACCTCTTTCAGTGGAACATGCATGTTTGCGTGTTCCAGAATGTCCAATGAATCTTTTGGGAAGGGATTTGTTGTGTAAATTACAGGCTACTATCCAATGTACTGAATCTGGTGATATTTCTTTGCATCTCCCAGAGGAATCTTTTAAGGCCTTTCCATTGCTTTTCTTAGATTCCAGCAGTACAGAGGATGACTTAGGTACTATCTATCCAATACCAGAGGATATACCTAAGGACTTGTTTTCAAGATCATCCATGGATATTGGGTTGCTAAAATCAGCTACTCCAGTCAGGTTGAGGACAAAGGAAAGACCAGTCCTTGTGTGCCTCAATATCCCTTGACTAAGGAGGCAATAGATGGTATACACCTGATTAATGAGTCCCTAATCCAACAAGGGATAATCACACCATGCTTTTCTGAGTACAATACACCAATTTTGTCTATAAAGAAGCCAAAACCAGATGAAAATGGCCAACCTGTTTACCGATTTATTCAAGATCTAAAAGCGGTAAATGATTATGTCATCAAGACACATCCAGTTGTTCCAAGTCCAGCTGCTATAATTTCTTCCATTCCAAGTCAGACTAGATATTTCACCGTGGTAGATTTATGTTCTGAGTTTTTCTCGATACCAATTCATGAGGATTCTCAAAAGATCTTTGCTTTCACTTGGGAGAAGACAGAGTGGACATGGACTCATCTCCCACAGGGGTATACTGACTCACCTTCTCAATTCTCTCAAATTCTAAATCGAGATCTAAAAATGATTAAATTTATTGTTCTTTTTTTTAATTTTAAACCCTTAACTTCTGTGTATTGACTTATAGGTGGAAGAGTGGTAAGGGTAGGCAATGGGGGTCAAGCGACTTGCCCAGGGTCACACAGCTGGGAAGTGTCTGAGGCCGGATTTGAACCTAGGACCTCCCATCTCTAGGCCTGGCTCTCAATCCACTGAGCTACCCAGCTGCCCCCCAAAATGATTAAATTTAAAGAGAGTAAATTGGTGCATTTTGTGGATGATATTCTTTTGGCATCCCCAATGCAAAGGTGTGTCTTAGGAATAGCAAGATTCTTTTCATTGAATTGTATAAATGAGGACATAAAATCTCCAAGGCAAAATTACAATTCATTTTGCCCCAGGTGCAATATCTCGGTTTTGTGTTGTCAGAGGGTTCCAGAAGTATTACACAAAAGAGAATAGCTGACATACAGAAATTGAGTGCACCTAAAACTAAAAAACAACTTAGAGCTATTCTTGGGATTTCTGGTTTCTGTAGACAATGGATTCCTGGATATAGTGAGATCACTAAGTGTTTGACAGATCTGACCAGGAATACAGAACCAGAACCTCTGAAACTAAAACCTGAACATCGCTTAGCCTTGGATAAGCTGAAAGAAGCTATTCTATCTGCACCTGTGTTAGGAATCCCAGACTATGAGAAACCTTTTTAGCTGTTTGTCAGCGAAACAAAAGGTATAGCTTCTGGTGTGTTGACACAGACTCTTGGACAAAGTTATTGTCCAATTAGGTATTTCAGCTGTCAATTAGATCCAATAGCTGCGGGGACAGTACCCTGTCTAAGGGGGGTAGCAGCAGCAGTTGTGTTAGTCCAGAAGTTGGCTGACCTAATTTTAAGATGACCTTTAACAGTCTATTGTTCACATCAGATAGAAGCACCAATGAGGAAGTTTCGTACTCAAGCGTATTCAGACCAATGAATATCTAAGTATGAAATTATTCTCTTAGGTAGTGAGAACATCCAGTTGAAGAGATGTAACATACCTAATCCAGCTACTCTTCTTCCTGATTTGCCTAAGAACGGTGAGCCATTGCATGAATGTGTTGAGGTAGTAGATCTTGTGGATATGCCTAGGATGGATTTAAAAGACACTCCACTCAAAAATCCAGACTTGGTGTTATTCACGGTTGGATCATCATATTTATGTAATAGAATCAGATGTACTGGTGCTGTAATTGTCACAGAATTTGAGACACTGTGGTATGGCTCATTACCTAGTAATCTTAGTGCTCAGGGTGGGGAATTGGTGGCATTGAAGCAAGCATGTCTTCTAGCTGAAGGTAAAAGTGTAAATATTTACATGGACTCTCGATATGCATTTTCTGTTTGCCATGCAACAGGAATGATATGGAAACAATGAGGTTTTATTACTGCACCGGGAAAACCAATAGCTCATGCAGGAATGATAATTGAGTTATTGGAAGCAATCCAAAAGCCAAAAAAGCTGGCAGTAATTCCATTGTAGGAGTCATACTCCTGGTAGAGATTCAGTCTCTAAAGGAAATCACAGAACCGATATCACTGCAAAGTATGCAGCCCAGAATGCTCCAATTTATGTAATGAATTTAACATTTATTCATTCTGATTAACTAGAGAAAGCTTAAGTAGATGCAGATATCCAGAAATGGAAGGATAAATTTGGAGCTAGGAAAGAACATGGGATATGGATTACTGACACAGGAAGACCATTGTTACCAAAAGATTTTATACCTATTTGTGTCAAGCCATCCACACAAAAGGTCATTTTGGTACACAAGCTGTTGTGGATTCCATCAAGAGACAATGGGTTGCTCCTGGAATAAGTACTGATGCAAACAGGATCTGTAATAGTTGTTCAGCCTGCCAAAAGTTCAATCAAAGTGCATTCAGAAAGAAAGTATTGGGTGGTAGGCCTTTAGCATATTGTCCATTTGAGAGTTTACAGATTGATTATATCTGTATGCCTAAAGCTGGAAGATATAAGTAGTGTCTTGTGATAGTTGATAGACTAACTAAATGGCCTGAAGCTTTTCTATCAAATACCAACACAGCTAGTTTTGTGGTGAAAGTGTTACTCAAGGAAATTGTGCCTAGATTTGGTGTACCTTTAACCATAGATTTGGATAAGGGATCTCATTTCACTCAGGATATCCTTAGAAGAGTCTATGAGAATCTAGGAATAACACCTAAATATCATGTTCCTTATCACCCACAGATTTCAGGTCAAATGGAGTGTATGAATAGGGAACTCAAGACTATGGTGGAAACTCTGTGCTGAAACTCATCTTAAATGGCCAGAGATTCTTCCCATAGCTTTGTTTTACCTACATACAAGACCAAGAGCGGATCTGCATATATCATTGTATGAGATGCTCTTTGGACATGCTTCACTACAAGCAAAAACTTGTAAGGCTGTTTATGCATCACTCTTAGGAGGTGATTGCCAAATTGCTTCATATTTAAGTGCTTTACAGCAGAGGCTAAGAGAATTACAAGATATGGGAGTATTAATTCAATCTGGTCCATTGGATTATTCTCTTCATAATTTTCAACCAGGTGATATGGTTTATGTGAGAAATTTTGCCAAAACATCTGCAATAGAACAAAATTGGGTAGGTCCTTATATAGTTGTATTAGTTTCACCATCTTCTATAAAAGTTTTAGGTAGAGATTTGTGGTATCATTGTTCACATATTAAATTAGCACATAGAATAGATAATGAAAATGTAGAGATTATTAATAATGAAGAAGAAAGAAGAAGAAGAAGAAGAAGAAGAAGAAGAAGAAAAAGAAGAAGAAGAAGAAGAAGAAGAAGAAGAAGAAGAAGA
>NW_025347402.1:0-429 GCF_016433145.1 Gracilinanus agilis | reverse complement strand
AGAAGAAGAAGAAGAAGAAGAAGAAGAAGAAGAAGAAGAAGAAGAAGAAGAAGAAGAAGAAGAAGAAGAAGAAGAAGAAGAAGAAGAAGAAGAAGATGAAGAAGAAGAAGAAGAAGAAGAAAAAGAAGAAGAAGAGATTGTGTAATTTAAGATCTTCATTCAATGAGAATCTGCAGTCAGAAAGTTCAGTAAAGAGGACTATTACAGTGGAAGAGGACGTTTGGATGGAAGAGGATATGGATGAAGAGGATTCAGGATGCAGGATTTATCGACTTTGTATTGAGACTGATGAACTTATGAATTGAACTGATAAAACTTCATTTTCAAGGATTTTCTTAAAGAAGAGGATTAATCATGGACAATTCGGATTAAATGGTTTGGAAGTATTTTGGGTAATGTAAATAGTATCACTACATACTCATATGCATT
>NW_025347401.1:0-1191 GCF_016433145.1 Gracilinanus agilis | reverse complement strand
AGGACATCAGAAACCGAATCAACAAAGCCAGACAGGCATTTAACACCTTACTGTCTGTCTGGATCTCCAAAGTACTGTCCCTCATCACTAAGCTCCGAATCTTCAATACCAATGTAAAGGCCGTCCTCCTATATCGATCAGAAAGCTGGAGAGTGACGAAAGTCAACACCAACAAACTCCAAGTCTTTGTTAACAGATGTCTATGCTACATCTTGAACATCAGATGGCCTGAAAAGAAAAGATCTACAATGCTAGTCTCTGGGAAAGAACAATCCAGTATCCCATTAGTCAGGACATAAAGAAACGTAAGTAGAGATGGATAGGACATACGCTACGAAAACCAGAAGACAATGTAGCCAGAAAAGCATTGAGCTGGAACTCTTCAGGGAGGAGGAAAGTCAGAAGACCAAAACAGACCTGGCAAAGANCATTACTAATTACAAACTATCGAGACTAGCTGAGGCGCCTGAGCATGCTATATTTTTAAAAATCTCCCAGGCCCGGGGCCAGGTTTACAGTATCCGAAGCCAGCAGCCTAGTAGAGGGCCTGCTACGATGATCTCTTGGCTCGGGTTGGAGAACCTTATACCCCAGACCTTCGAGGAACTGAGTGGCCTGGGCAACTTTAAGGTGAATAATATATAGACCGTGGGATACTGTGTCTCAGCTTGCTCTTAGAAACTTAACATGTAAACAGTAAATCTTCAGCCACGAGACAAGATTTTAGAGTCATAGAAATAAATCATAGAAGGGATGATGATCATTTGTTGTTCCATCATTTTAGTCATGTCCAGCTCTCGGTGACCTCATTTGGGATTTTCTTGGCAAAGAGACTGGAGTGGTTTCCCGTTTCCTTCTCCAGCTTGTTTTACAGATGGGGAAACTGAGGTAAACAGGGTAAAGTGATTTGTTTGAGGTCACAGAGAGAGTCAGTGTCTGAGGCTGCATTTGAATTCAGGAAGGAAATGTGAGAATTAAAATTAATATCCAGTATTCTAGGTATTTGGCCTGAAAAGATCTCCAATGCTAGTCTCTGGGAAAGAACAATCCAGTATCCCATTAGTCAGGACATAAAGAAACGTAAGTAGAGATGGATAGGACATACGCTACGAAAACCCGAAGACAACGTAGCCAGACAAGCATTGAGCTGGAACCCTTCAGGGAGGAGGAAAGTCGGAAGACCAAAACAGA
>NW_025347400.1:393-3437 GCF_016433145.1 Gracilinanus agilis | reverse complement strand
AAGGGGAAAGGTGGAGCATGAATCATGTAACCATGTTAAAAATGAATATTAATAAATGTTTAAAAAAAAAAGATTGCTTGCAGAAGTTAGGATATTATCAGAAACTTTAAAGGAAGCCGGTGTAGGTGGAAGATAGAGATAATGAGGGAGAGAATTCTGGGCATAGTGACAATCAATGAAAAGACCAGAGTTATGAGATGGACTAACCTGTGTGTGGAACATTAAGGAGGCCAATTTCACTGCATCACTACACAGTAGGGTTTAAGAAGACTTGCACCTGGAAAGATAAGAGGGGATCAGCTTATAAAAAGCCAAACCAGGGGATTTTATATTTGTTCCTGGAGATAACAGAGAGCTGCTGGAGCTGACTGAATAGGAAATGGCATGATTGGACTTCCACTTTAGAATGATCAATCTGGATAGCTAAAAGAAGAATGGTGTAGAATAAGGAGAGCCTTTAGGCAGTCTGGCCCTCAGGCAGGCTATTACAAAAGTCTAACTGTGAGATTATGATGACTCGCAACAGGATGGTGGCAGAGGTAGTGGTTCAAATTATGAGCAAAAAAAAAAAAAAAAAGACAAATGGTCAAAGAATATGATCAAGTAGTTCTCAAAAGAATTATAAACTATTAGTAACCATGTGAAAGAAAGCTCCAAAAAACTAATATTAAAGGGTGGGGGGATGCAAATCTGAAAAATCCTGAGATTACAAATCATACTCTTCAAAATGGCAAAGATGACAAAAAATGGGAATATTCAATATTGGAGAGGTTGTGGGAAGGTAGATACAACAGAGCATTGTTGTTGGAGCTATAAACCCACATGACTATTTTCTTAACAATGTAGAATTATGCAAATAAAGTGATTAAAATATCTATATCTTCTAACCTAGAGGTTTCACTCTCTAAGGAAACCACTAAAAGTAGAAATCCCTCATATACACCAAAATATTTAGAGCAGCTCTTTTTGTGATAGCAAGGAAACTGATACGAAGTATCATCAATTGGGGGATGGCTAAACAAATTATATAACTTGAACGAAATATACTATTACTGTACTGGAAAAAATTACAGAGAAATTTGGGAAGATCTATATGAATTGATGCAGAATAAAGTAGAGCCAACGAAACATTATACATAATTATTGCAACAATTTAAATAGGATGAACAACCACCAAAAAAAAATCTATCAAAAGTGAATTTTGCAAAACCATAAAAAACAAGCACGCCTCAAAAGCAGAGATGTAAAAATATATCCATATCCCATCCCTTTGTAGAGGAGGTATGTCTATGATTTAAGTACATCGCACACATTTTCAGAGTTTTTGATTGTACTGAGCAGTTTCATTGACACTTTACCCTTTTTCTTTTTCTTCATGTCTTTAAAAAATCTTATTTGTTTTATGGGATGGTATTCTGGTACGGGGATAGTGAAGGGAAAGGGATATTGGGAAAAAACTAACCTGATATTTCAAAAAGATATTAATAAATAACTTTTTAAAAAGTATTTCATTGAGGAAGACAGACAAGGATAGCATCATCTTTTTTTTTTAAACCCTTACCTTCCGTCTTGGAGTCAATACTGTGTATTGGCTCCAAGGCAGAAGAGTGGTAAGGGTAGGCAATGAGGGTCAAGTGACTTGCCCAGGGTCACACAGCTGGGAAGTGTCTGAGGCCAGATTTGAACCTAGGACCTCCCATCTCTAGGCCTGACTCTCAATCCACTGAGCTACCCAGCTGCCCCTCAAGGATAACATCATCTTAAGGAATGCCTAAGCTTCAGAAATAGGAGGTAAGTGATCAAAGAGAATTCACCAGATGATATTGATTCCTTAAAAATGGAACTTGAGACTCCAGCAAGTAATTAAGAACGTCATCCACCATGATCAGGTGGGATTTATACCAAGAATGCAAGGATGGTTCAACATTAGGAAAACCATCCACATAATTGACCATATCAACAGCCTAACAAACAAAAATCACATGATTATCTCAATAGATGCTGAAAAAGCCTTTGACAAAATACAGCATCCATTCCTATTGAAAACATTGAAAAGTATAGGAATAGAAGGACCCTTCCTAAAAATAATAAACAATATATACCTAAAACCATTAACAAGCATTATATGCAATGGGGATAAATTAGAAGCCTTCCCAATAAGATCAGGAGTGAAACAAGGATGCCCATTATCACCTCTATTATTCAACATAGTACTAAAAACATTAGGAGTAGCAATTAGAGAAGAAAAAGAAATTGAAGGTATCAAAATAAGCATTGAGGAGACTAAGCTATCACTCTTTGCAGATGATATGATGGTATACTTAAAAAAATCCTAGAGAATCAACTAAGAGGCTGGTAGAAATAATCAACAACTTTAGCAAAGTGGCAGGATACAAAATAAATGCACATAAATCATCAGCATTTCTATACATTTCCAACACATTAGAACAGCAAGAGGTAGAAAGAGAAACACGATTTAAAATCACCCTAGACCATATAAAATACTTAGGAATCAATCTAACAAAACAAACACAGCTATTATACGAAAACAACTACAAAACACTTTCCAAACAAATAAAACTGGACCTCAACAATTGGAAAGCCATTAATTAACTGTTCATGGGTAGGACGAGCTAACATAATAAAAATGAACATCCTACCCAAATTAATTTACCTATTTAGTGCCATACCTATCAAATTACCAAAAAACTTCTTTACTGAATTAGGAAAAACTATAACAAATTTCATTTGGAATAACAAAAGATCAAGAATATCAAAGGAAATAATGAAAAAAATGTGAAGGAAGGGGTCCTAGCAGTACCAGATATTAAACTATACTATAAAGCAGCAGTCATTAAATCAATATGGTACTGGCTAAGAGATAGAAGGGAGGATCAATGGAATAGACTGGGGGTTAATGATGTCAGCAAGACAGTGTATGATAAACCCAAAGAGCCCAACTTTTGGGACATGAATCCACTATTTGACAAAAACTGATGGGAAATTTGGAAAACAATATGGGAGAGATTAGGTTTAGATCAACA
>NW_025347400.1:0-303 GCF_016433145.1 Gracilinanus agilis | reverse complement strand
AAACAATATGGGAGAGATTAGGTCTAGATCAACATCTCACTCCCTACACCAAGATAATTTCAGAATGGGTGAATGACTTGAATATAAAGAGGGAAGCTATAAATAAGTTAAGTGTACACAGAATAGTATACTTGTCAGATCTCTGGGAAAGAAAAGATTTTAAAACCAAGCAAGAGTTAGAGAAAATTACAAAATGTAAATTAAATGGTTTTGATTATATTAAGCTAAAAAGCTTTTGTACAAACAAAAACAATGTAGTCAAAATCAGAAGGGAAACAACAAATTGGGAAAAAATCTTTATAA
>NW_025347399.1:347-2494 GCF_016433145.1 Gracilinanus agilis | reverse complement strand
GTGATAGCTTAGTCTCCTCCTTGCCTATTTTGATACCTTCAATTTCTTTTTCTTCTCTAATTGCAACTGCTAGTGTTTCTAGTACTATGTTGAATAATAGAGGTGATAATGGGCATCCTTGTTTTACTCCTGATCTTATTGGGAAGGCTTCTAATTTATCCCCATTGCATATGATGTTTGTTGATGGTTTTAGGTATATACTGTTTATTATTTTTAGGAAAGGTCCTTCTATTCCTATACTTTTCAGTGTTTTCAATAGGAATGGATGCTGTATTTTGTCAAAGGCTTTTTCAGCATCTATTGAGATAATCATGTGATTTTTGTTTGTTAGACTGTTGATATGGTCAATTATGTGGATGGTTTTCCTAATGTTGAACCAACCTTGCATTCCTGGTATAAATCCAACTGATCATGGTGGATGATCTTCTTAATTACTTGCTGGAGTCTCTTTGCTAGTATTCTATTTAAGATTTTTGCATCTATGTTCATTAGGGAGATTAGTCTGTAGTTTTCTTTCTCTGTTTTTGATCTCCCTGGCTTTGGAATCAGTACCATATTTGTGTCCTAAAAGGAATTTGGTAGGACTCCTTCTTTGCTCATCATATCAAATAATTTGTATAGTATTGGGATTAGTTGCTCTTTGAATGTCTGATAGAATTCACTTGTGAATCCATCATGCCCTGGCGATTTTTTTTTAGGGAGTTCTTTGATAGCTTGTTCAATTTCTTTTTCTGATATGGGATTATTTAGGTATTCTATTTCTTCTGCTGTTAATCTAGGCAGTTTATATTTTTGTAAATATTCATTCATATCTCCTAAATTGTTATATTTATTGCCATATAATTAGGCAAAATAGTTTGTAATGATTGCCTTAATTTCCTCTTCATTAGAGGTGAGGTCTCCCTTTTCATCTTTGATACTGTCAATTTGGTTTTCTTCTTTCCTTTTTTTTAGATTGACGAATACTGTCTATTTTATCTGTTTTTTTCAAAGTACAAGCTTCTAGTATTATTTATTAATTCAATACTTTTCTTTTACTTTCGATTTTATTAATTTCTCCCTTGATTTTTAGTATTTCTAATTTAGTTTCCAACTGGGGATTTTTAATTTGCTCGCTTTCTAATTTTTTGAGTTGCATGCCCAATTCATTAATCTCTGCCCTCCTTAATTTGTTAATATATGCACTCAAAGATATAAATTTCCCCCTGAGTACTGCCTTGGCTGTATCCCACAGAGTTTGGAACACTAAATAATCTAAGATGACAAGGGGGATGGGAAAGACGGGGTGAATAGCAGGGGACACCAAGAGAAACTTGAGTGTATAAGAAAAATAGGATATTCTATGACACACAAAGAGGGCATGGGAAGGAGAGGGGACAAAAACTATTATAAGAAGGAGAGGAAGAGAGCATTAAGAGGTAATAGTCAAACCTTACTCTCAGTGTAATCAACCCGGAGAGGGAAGAGTAGGTATACTATCCATTGGGACATAAAACTCTTATCTAACCCTTCTGAGTAAGTCAGAAGGGATAAACCAAGAGAAACAGGGGAGTGGGGAGGACAAAGAAAGGGAGGGGAGAAGAAGGGGGAGGGAATTCATAAGGCCTTTAAAAACAAAAAGGGGGAGGATGAGGAAGGGGGCAGAAAGGGAAGTTAATCAAGGGAGGGGATAAGGGATAGCGCCTCAATAGCAAACCACTGGTTTAAAAGTAAACAGTATAAGAAAAAGGGGGTAGGAACAGGGGAGGATACGAAAATGTCAGCAAATGCACAACTAATGATTATAACTCTGAATGTGAATGGGATGAACTTGGTCATAAAACTGAAGCAAATAGCAGAGTAGATTAGAAACGAAAATCCTACCATATGTTATCTACAAGAAACACATATGAGACAGGTGGACATACACAAGTTTAAGGCTCAGGGCTTCAGCAAAATCTTTTGGGCATCAAATGAGAAAAAGAAGGCAGGAGTGGTTATTATGATTTCTGAGAAAGCCAAAGTAAAAATAGATATGATTAAAAAAGACAGGGAAGATCATTACATCCTGATTAAAGGCAGTATATACAATGAGGAAATAACACTGCTCAATATATATGCACCAAGTGGCATAGCACCCAAATTCATAAAGGAGAAACTGGCAGAGC
>NW_025347399.1:0-287 GCF_016433145.1 Gracilinanus agilis | reverse complement strand
AAAAATAAATAAGAAAGAGGTCAGAGAGGTGAATGAAGTCCTAGAAAAATTAGATTTAATTGATACGCGGAGAAAAATGAATAGGGGCAAAAAGGAATACACCTTCTTTTCAGCTGCACATGGCACATTCACAAAGATTGACCATGTTATAGGGCATAGAATCATTGCAAACAAATGCAAAAGAGCAGAAATAATAAATGTAACCTTCTCAGATAATAATGCAATGAAAATAATAATTAATGAGGGCACCTGGACAGGAAAATCAAAAACTAATTGGAAATTAAATA
>NW_025347398.1:1041-1646 GCF_016433145.1 Gracilinanus agilis | reverse complement strand
ATAATAGTGGGAGATCTAAATATTCCTCTTTCAGATCTAGATGAATCAAACCAAAAAATAAATAAGAAAGAGGTAAGAGAGGTGAATGAAGTCCTAGAAAAATTAGATTTAATTGATATGTGGAGAAAAATAAATAGGGACAAAAAGGAATACACCTTCTTCTCAGCTGCACATGGCACATTCACAAAGATTGACCATGTTATGGGGCATAGAACCATTGCAAACAAATGCAAAAGAGCAGAAATAATAAATGTAACCTTCTCAGATCATAATGCAATAAAAATAATAATTAGTAATGGCACCTGGACAGGAAAATCAAAAACTAATTGGAAATTAAATAATATGATTCTCCAAAACCAATTTGTCAAAGAAGAAATCATAGAAACAATCAATAATTTCACTGAAGAAAATGACAATGATGAGACATCCTACCAAACTCTGGGATGTAGCCAAGGCAGTACTCAGGGGGAAATTTATATCCTTGAGTGCATATATTAACAAATTAAGGAGGGCAGAGATTAATGAATTGGGCATGCAACTCAAAAAATTAGAAAGCAAGCAAATTAAAAATCCCCAGATGAAAACTAAATTAGAAATACTAAAAA
>NW_025347398.1:0-943 GCF_016433145.1 Gracilinanus agilis | reverse complement strand
GGCAAGTCAAAAACCAATTGGAAATTAAACAATATGATTCTTCAAAACCAAATTGTCAAAGAAGAAATCATAGAAACAATCAACAATTTCATTGAAGAGAATGACAATGATGAGACATCCTACCAAACTCTGTGGGATGCAGCCAAGGCAGTACTCAGGGGGAAATTTATATCCTTGAGTGCATATATTAACAAATTAAGGAGGGCAGAGATTAACGAATTGGGCATGCAACTCAAAAAATTAGAAAGCGAACAAATTAAAAATCCCCATATGGAAACTAAATTAGAAATACTAAAAATCAAGGGAGAAATTAATAAAATCAAAAGTAAAAGAACTATTGAATTAATAAATAAGACTAGAAGCTCATATTTTGAAAAAAAAAACAGATAAAATAGACAAAGTACTGGTCAATCTAATAAAAAAAAAAGGAAAGAAGAAAACCAAATTGACAGTATCGAAGATAAAAAGGGAGACCTCACCTCTAATGAAGGGGAAATTAAGGCAATCATTAAAAACTATTTTGCCCAATTATATGGCAACAAATATAACAATTTAGGAGATGTGGATGAATATTTACAAAAATATAAACTGCCTAGATTAACAGCAGAAGAAATAGAATATCTAAATAATCCCATATCAGAAATAGAAATTGAACAAGCCATTAAAGGACTCCCTAAGAAAAAATCGCCAGGGCCTGATGGATTCACAAGTGAATTCTATCAGACATTCAAAGAGCAACTAATCCCAATACTATACAAATTATTTGATATGATAAGCAAAGAAGGAGTCCTACCAAATTCATTTTATGACACAAATATGGTACTGATTCCAAAGCCAGGTAGACCAAAAACAGAGAAAGAAAACTATAGACCAATCTCCATAATGAACATAGATGCAAAAATCTTAAATAGAATATTAGCAAAGAGACTCCAGCAAGTAATTA
>NW_025347397.1:393-1809 GCF_016433145.1 Gracilinanus agilis | reverse complement strand
GTGTGTATATATATATATATATATATATATATATATATATATAAAGCTAAATCTTCTGCTACATTAAGAGAAATAATGACAGCCCCATTGTATTCTATCCAGGTCAGACTCCATCTAGACCAGGGGTCGGCAACGTATGGTTCTCAAGCCATATCTGACTCTTTTGAGGGCCAGATATGGCTCTTTCTGCAGGAGCCATAAAGCCAATTTTTTTTCAGGCTCTGTTACAGGAGCCGCACTGTGAGTACTGTGCGGCTCTCACGAAATTACATTTTAAAAAATGTGGCATTTATGGCTCTCACGGCCAAAAAGGTTGCTGACCCCTGATCCAGAGTATCATGCTCCATCCTGGATGCCACAGTTTAGAAAGGACATTGGTAAGCATTCAGAAGGGGACAACCAGGATAGGAATGGTAACAGGTTTTGAATCCATGCCATAGAAGGATGGATTGAAAAAACTGGGGATGGGGCAGTTAAGGAGCCCAATGGATAAAGTATCAGGTCTGGAGGTGAGAGGCCCTGGATTCAAATCTGACCTTAGACATTTCCTAGCTGAGTAAGTTTTGTTTTGTTTTTTATTAAATTTAAACATTTATTAATATTCATTTTTAACATGGTTACATGATTCATGCTCCTCCTTTCCCCTTTACCCCCCGCACTCCCCCAACCCATGGCCAATGCACATTTCCACTGGTTTTGTCATGTGTCCTTGATCAAGACCTATTTCCAAATTGTTGGTAGTTGCATTGGTGTGGTAGTTTCGAGTCCACATCCTTAATCATGTCCACCCCGACCCATGCATTCAAGCAGTTGTTTTTCTTATATGTTTCCTGTCCTGCAGTTCTTCCTCTGAATGTGGGTAGTTTTCTTTACCATAAATCCCTCAGAGCTGTCCTGGGTCATTACATTGCTGCTGGTACAGAAGCCCATTACATTCGATTTTACCACAGTATATCAGTCTCTGTGTACAATGTTCTTCTGGCTCTGCTCCTTTCGCTCTGCATCAATTCCTGGAGGTCTCTCCAGTTCGCCTGGAACTCCTCCAGTTTATTATTCCTTTTAGCACAATAGTATTCCATCACCTGCATATACCACAGTTTGTTCAGCCATTCCCCAATTGAAGGACATACCCTCCTTTTCCAGTTTTTTGCCACCACAAAAAGCGCAGCTATAAATATTTTCGTGCAAGTCTGTTTATCTATGATCTCTTTGGGGTACAAACCCAACAATGGTATGGCTGGATCAAAGGGCAGGCATTCTTTTATAGCCCTTTGAGCATAGTTCCAAATTGCCAGCCAGAATGGTTGGATCAGTTCACAACTCCACCAGCAATGCATTAATGTCCCAATTTTGCCACATCCCCTCCAACATTCATTACTCTCCCCTTCTTTCATTTTAGCCAATCTGCTAGGTGTG
>NW_025347397.1:0-362 GCF_016433145.1 Gracilinanus agilis | reverse complement strand
ACTCCTTGTATATTTGAGTAATTAGACCCCTGTCAGAGTTTTTCGTTATAAAGATTTTTTCCCAATTTGTTGTTTCCCTTCTGATTTTGACTACATTGTTTTTGTTTGTACAAAAGCTTTTTAATTTAATATAATCAAAGCCATTTAATTTATATTTTGTAATTTTCACTAACTCTTGCTTGGTTTTAAAGTCTTTCCTTTCTGAGTAAGTTTTTTAACCCTATTTGGCTAGACCTTGGCCTTCTGACTTATAGTTGTTACTAAGACAGTAAGGCAGGGGGAGAGAGATGGAGGGAGGGAGAGATAAAGGAATCAAAGAAGGAAAGAGGGAAAAAGGAAGGGAAGAAGGAAGGGAGGAAGGG
>NW_025347396.1:0-1240 GCF_016433145.1 Gracilinanus agilis | reverse complement strand
TGGCGAGATGCTCCTGCAATGGGGGGATTGGAATGGGCAGCTTTTTATCAATAACCATTGAAGCAATGACGCTCAGTGAGGAGGAGCACTGGGGAGCCAGAACAGTGGCCATCCCCCTAACACTTTCCCCCCTTCCTACCAGAGCAGGGCCTAATTCCTGGTGAAGCAAGGACGCCAGCAAACACGCCAGCAAGCTGGGAAACAACTGGGAAGCAGTGGCCAGAGCTGGGGGCAGCCAACACCTGCCCTTCTTTTTATAGAGCCCTGTACGTCCACCACAACCTGGTGGCAAGGATTATTGTTCCCATTTTAGAGAAGAGAGGCTTAGAAATGTTGAGGGCCTTGGATAGGGTCGTTCAGCTAGTGAATGGGTCCAAGGCAGGATTCACACTCAGGTCTCTCTTGATGCCAAGGCCAGGGCTCTTTTTATTCTGCTACTCTGCCTAGGAGGCATCTCAAATACTTTACCCCACCAATCCCTCTTCATTTCTTTGTGGCACTGGAGGAAGGAGAGACCATTTATACATAAAAGTCAAGTTCTGGAGAACTGAATTCTGGGCAGCAGATTGGGACAAAATCCCCAAGGGTGGCTGGGGGTGTGACCAATGCATCCTGGCATTGAACACTATGGACTACATCCTCATTGGCAGTGCATTTGAGCCTCTCTGCTAGCATAGACATGGTCTCCCTTGCTCTAAGGAGAGCACTGAGCCCATTTCATTGACTCTTGGCTGGTCTCATACCTGAGCCAGAACCTTGGAGATGGCCTTTAGGAGCCAGAGTAGACAAAGCTGAGAAAGCCCCAAGCAGCAGTGGTGGATGGTGGGGTGGGGGTGGGGGTTCTATAGGTACTTGGAGTCCAGAGAAAGTTGACTCGTCATCCTCTAGTGAGCCTCCACCTTCCCGAGAAGAGAAGCTCTCTAGTTGGCCTGTCTTGTCCATAGATCCACAGTAGCAATAAAGGCCCTGATCCTGCCTCGTTCTTCCATACCATGGCACCGCCTCTTGCCGCTCTGCTCCTCAGCTCCTGCTCAGCCTTAATCTCCTCTTTGTGGTCCAGGAATTCTTCCATGCTCCCCTTCTGCCATCCCTTTGGCCATGTTGTCCCCACAGGCTTCCTGCTAGGGGGCTCAAGCCCATGTCTCTTGAGTCCTCCCAGCTCTGTGGCTGCTTCCAAGGCCAACTCCAAGAGTGCCGTTCAGGCATATTCAATCATCACCTTGAAGTTTGAGTACTTGGG
>NW_025347395.1:385-3412 GCF_016433145.1 Gracilinanus agilis | reverse complement strand
AATGTGAATGGGATTAACTCGATCATAAAATGGAAGCAAATAGCAGAGTGGATTAGAAACCAAAATCCCACCATATGTTGTCTACAAGAAACACATATGAGGCGGGTGGACATACACAAGTTTAAGGTTCAGGGTTTGAGCAAAATCTTTTGGGCGTCAAATGACAAAAAGAAGGCAGGAGTGGCTATTATGATTTCTGAGAAAGCCAAAGTAAAAATAGATATGATTAAAAAAGACAGGGAAGGTCATTACATCCTGATTAAAGCAGTATAAACAATGAAGAAATAACACTGCTCAATATGTATGCACCAAGTGGCATAGCACCCAAATTCATAAAGGAGAAACTGGCAGAGCTCAAGAAGGAAATAGATAGTAAAACCATACTACTGGGAGATCTAAATATTCCTCTGTCAGATCTAGATAAATCAAACTGAAAAATAAATAAGAAAGAGGCAAGAGAGGTGAATGAAGTCCTAGAAAAATTAGATCTAATTGATATGTGGAGAAAAATAAATAGGGACAAAAAGGAATACACCTTCTTCTCAGCTGCACATGGCACATTCACAAAGATTGACCATGTTAAAGGGCATAGAATCATTGCAAACAAATGCAAAAGAGCAGAAATAATAAATGTAACCTTCTCAGATCATAATGCAATAAAAATAATAATTAGTAAGGTCACCTGGACAGGCAAATCAAAAACTAATTGGAAATTAAATAATATGATTCTCCAAAACCAATTTGTCAAAGAAGGAATCATAGAAACAATCAATAATTTCATTGAAGAAAATGACAATGATGAGACATCCTACCAAACTCTGTGGGATGTGGCCAGGGCAGTACTCAGGGGGAAATTTATATCCTTGAGTGCATATATTAACAAATTAGGGAGGGCAGAGATTAATGAATTGAGCATGTAACTCAAAAAATAAGAAAGCGTGCAAATTAAAAATCCCCAGATGGAAACTAAATTAGAAATACTAAAAACCAAGGGAGAAATTAATAAAATCGAAAGTAAAAGAACTATTGAATTAATACATACGAATAGAAGCTGGTACTTTGAAAAAACAGATAAAATAGACAAAGTACTACTCAATCTAATAAAAAAAAGGAAAGAAGAAAACCAAATTGACAGTATCAAAGATGAAAAGGGAAACCTCACCTCTAATGAAGAGCAAATTAAGGCAATCATTAAAAACTATTTTGCCCAATTATATGGCAATAAATATAACAATTTAGGAGATATGGATGAATATTTACAAAAATATAAACTGCCTAGATTAACAGCAGAAGAAATAGAATACCTAAATAATCCCATATCAGAAAAAGAAATTGAACAAGCCATCAAAGAACTCCCTAAGAAAAAATCGCCAGGGCCTGATGGATTCACAAGTGAATTCTATCAGACATTCAAAGAGCAACTAATCCCAATACTATACAAATTATTTGATATGATAAGCAAAGAAGGAGTCCTACCAAATTCCTTTGATGACACAAATATGGTACTGATTCTAAATCCAGGGAGATCAAAAACAGAGAAAGAAAACTACAGACCAATCTCCCTAATGAACATAGATGCAAAAATCTTAAATAGAATACTAGCAAAGAGACTCCAGCAAGTAATTAAGAAGATCATTCACCATGATCAGGTGGGATTTATACCAGGAATGCAAGGTTGGTTCAACATTAGGAAAACCATCCACATAATTGACCATATCAATAATCTAACAAACAAAAATCACATGATCATCTCAATAGATGCTGAAAAAGCCTTTGACAAAATACAGCATCCATTCCTATTGAAAACACTGAAAAGTATAGGAATAGAAGGACCTGTCCTAAAAATAATAAACAGTATATACCTAAAACCATCAACAAACATCATATGCAATGGGGATAAATTAGAAGCCTTCCCAATAAGATCAGGAGTAAAACAAGGATGCCCATTATAACATCTATTATTCAACATAGTACTAGAAACACTAGCAGTTGCAATTAGAGAAGAAAAAGAAATTGAAGGTATCAAAATAGGCAAGGAGGAGACTAAGCTATCACTCTTTGCAGATGATATGATGGTCTACTTAAAAAATCCTAGAGAATCAACTAAGAAGCTTGTAGAAATAATCAACAACTTTAGCAAAGTGGCAGGATACAAAATAAATGCACATAAATCATCAGCATTTCTATACATTTCCAACACACTAGAGCAGCAAGAAGTAGAAAGAGAAACACCATTCAAAATCACCCTAGACAATATAAAATACCTAGGAATATACCTACCAAAACAAACACAGCAATTATATGAAAACAACTATAAAACACTTTCCAAACAAATAAAACTGGATCTAAACAATTGGAAAGCCATTGATTGCTCATGGGTAGGACGAGCTAACATAATAAAAATGACAATTCTACCCAAATTAATTTACCTATTTAGTGCCATACCTATCAAGCTACCAAAAAACTTCTTTACTGAATTAGAAAAAACTATAACAAATTTCATTTGGAATAACAAAAGATCAAGAATATCAAGGGAAATAATGAAAAAAAATGTGAAGGAAGGGGGCCTGGCAGTACCAGATATTAAACTATACTATAAATCAGCAGTCATCAAAACAATATGGTACTGGCTAAGAGATAGAGAGGAGGATCAATGGAATAGACTGGGGATAAATGACATAAGCAAGACAGTGTATGATAAACCCAAAGAGCCCAACTTTTGGGACATGAATCCACTATTTGACAAAAACTGCTGGGAAATTTGGAAAACAATATGGGAGAGATTAGGTCTAGATCAACATCTCACACCTTACACCAAGATAAATTCAGAATGGGTGAACGACTTGAATATAAAGAGGGAAACTATAAACATGTTAAGTGAACACAGAATAGTATACTTGTCAGATCTATGGGAAAGGAAAGACTTTAAAACCAAGCAAGAGTTAGAGAAAATTACAAAATGTAAATTAAATGGCTTTGACTATTTTAAACTAAAAAGTTTTTGTACAAACAAAAACAATATAGTCA
>NW_025347395.1:0-286 GCF_016433145.1 Gracilinanus agilis | reverse complement strand
AATTCAGAATGGGTGAATGACTTGAATATAAAGAGGGAAACTATAAACAAGTTAAGTGAACACAGAATAGTATACTTGTCAGATCTCTGGGAAAGGAAAGACTTTAAAACCAAGCAAGAGTTAGAGAAAATTACAAAATGTAAATTAAATGGTTTTGATTATATTAAACTAAAAAGTTTTTGTACAAACAAAAACAATGTAGTCAAAATCAGAAGGGAAACAACAAATTGGGAAAAAATCTTTATAACAAAAAACTCTGACAGGGGTCTAATTACTCAAATATACA
>NW_025347394.1:370-1558 GCF_016433145.1 Gracilinanus agilis | reverse complement strand
GAGAGCGCAGGCACTGCGGAGGCGTGGGTGGAGGCAGACACAGCCAGGAACTAAAGCCTAAGTGGGGAACCAGTGTGGACGGGTATACGACTGTGGAAGCAGCGCCCTGAGACTTGTAAAGAAACCTCCGGCAGAGGACAGACACTGAGCGCGAGGATAAATCTGAGAAGCTGCTGGGGTAATGATGGCTACTCAGCCTCAGGAAGTTCAGAAGAGAAAGAATAACAACAAGAAAAAGAAGTCTTTAACACTCGACAGCTTTTACACAGAGAAAATCCAGACAACCGAGCAAACAGAGGAGGAGAACAAACAAGCATCCGGACCCTCCTCAAATAAGGAAAACTCCTCACAAGCTATGGAAGAGTTCAAAACTGAGATTTTGAGGAAAATGGAAGAGATCTGGCAAGAAAATAACTGTTTAAAAGGTAGAATCATGCAATTGGAAAGTGAGGCTCAGAAATTGAACACCAGAAATGACCAGATTGAAAAGGAATACCAGAAGATTATGGCCGAAAACCAGAAGATTATAGCTGAAAACCGAAAGATTATGGCCGAAAACGGGAAGGTAGAAACTAATGATCTCTCAAGACAACAAGAACAAATAAAACAAAGCCAAAAGACTGAAAAAGTAGAAGGAAACATGAAATATCTCAATGAGAGAGTGGCAGACCAAGAAAACCGGTCTAGAAGAGACAATTTGAGAATAATTGGTCTTCCAGAAAAACCAGAAATCAATAGAAACCTGGACTCTATACTAACAGAAATAATTCAGCAAAATTGCCCTGAAGTCCTACAATAAGAGGGCAATATAGACATTGAAAGGATTCATAGAACACCTGCCGCATTCGATCAAGAAAGGAAAACACCAAGAAATATCATTGCAAAATTCAAGAGTTTCCAAGCAAAAGAAAAAATCTTACAAGAAGCCAGAAAGAAACAATTCAAATATCAAGGAGCACCAATCAGGATCACACAGGATCTGGCAGCCTCCACGCTAAAAGACCGCAAGGCGTGGAATACAATATTCAGAAAGGCAAGAGAGCTGGGCCTGCAACCACGGATCAACTACCCATCAAAATTGACTATATATTTCCAGGGGAAAGTATGGGCATTCAACAAAATTGAAGAATTCCAGGTATTTGCACAGAAAAGACCAGGGCTAAATGGAAAGTTTGATATCCAACCACA
>NW_025347394.1:0-278 GCF_016433145.1 Gracilinanus agilis | reverse complement strand
CTGTAGTGAACTCTATTCACTATTATAATATTCACTATTATAGTAATAAGAAGAATAATTCACAGGGTGAGGGTGGAACACTAAATAATCTAAGATGGCATGGGGGATGGGAAAGAGGGGGTGAATAGCAGGGGACACCAAGAGAAACTTGAGTGAATAAGAAAATAGGATATTCTATTACACACAAAGAGGGCATGGGAGGGAGAGGGGACAAATACTATTATAAGAAGGAGAGGAAGAGAGCATTAAGAGGTAATAATCAAACCTTACTCTCAGTG
>NW_025347393.1:482-1634 GCF_016433145.1 Gracilinanus agilis | reverse complement strand
CAAAACAAATCACTTCAATGGCTGTATTTTAAAATATATAGGTCTCAGGTTTCCGGGTTAAGATGGCGGCAGAGTAAGAAGCAGCTCTTAACCTCTCCTGACCGAAACACACAAAACTCCTCAAGGGGACATAAAAACAAGTCCAGACGAACGGAGGAACCCCACAACAGGACACAGCGTGGAAGGTACGTGGAATCGAGACATTTCCAAGCTAAAAAGGGCTCTCACTCAAGCGCAAGCTGAGCAACCGCCCCACCCCCACCCCCTCCACACTCTCCTATAGCTCTGAACCCAGCTAAAAAGAAATAGAGCAAGTTTGGGGCACCCATCGAGTCATCAGCAGCTCCGGGACCTGTTCCTGAGAGCAGCAAGACTTAGGACCCCATTAAGTCAAGAACTCACGCGAAATCTGAGCGTGCGCGCGCGCGCGGGAGCGGACGCTGGGAGCGGAGTGCCGGCTGAGCAGAGGCAGGCGTGGGTGGAGGTAAACACAACCAGGAACTAAAGCCTAAGTGGGGAACCAGTGCAGACGGGTATACGACTGTGGAAGTAGCGCCCTGAGACTTGTAAAGAAACCTCCTGCAGAGGTTCAAGCAAGGGAATCCACCAGGGGGTTTGACCTTGGAAAAAACGAGATCTCAGTCCTCAGGAGCCAATAGATCTCAGACAGACACTGAGAGCGAGGATAAACCTGAGAAGCTGCTGGGCTAATGATGGCTAACCAGTTACAGGAAATTCAGAAGAGAAAGAATAATAACAAAAAAAAGAAGTCTTTAACACTTGACAGCTTCTACACAGAGAAAATCCAGACAACCGAGCAAACAGAGGAGGAGAACAAACAACCATCCAGACCCTCCCCAAATAAGGAAAACTCCTCACAACCTATGGAAGAGTTCAAATCTGAGATTTTGAGGAAAATGGAAGAGATCTGGCAAGAAAATAACAGCTTAAAAGGTAGAATCTTGCAACTGGAAAGCGAGGCTCAGAAACCAAATGAACTGATAAGCAAATTGAACACAAGAAATGACCAGATTGAAAAGGAATACCAGAAGATTATGGCCGAAAACAAGAAGATTATGGCCGAAAATCAAAAGATTATGGCCGATTACCAGAAGATTATGGCCGAAAATCAATCCCTAAAGGCTAGAATTG
>NW_025347393.1:0-387 GCF_016433145.1 Gracilinanus agilis | reverse complement strand
AAAACCAATCCCTAAAGGCTAGAATTGAGCAATTAGAAGCTAATGATCTTTCAAGACAAGAACAAATAAAACAAAGTCAAAAGACTGAAAAAATAGAAGGAAACATGAAATATCTCAATGAGAGAGTGACAGACCAAGAAAACCGGTCTAGAAGAGACAATTTGAGAATAATTGGTCTTCCAGAAAAACCAGAAATTAATAAAAACCTGGACTCTATACTAACAGAAATAATTCAGCAAAATTGCCCTGAAGTCCTACAACAAGAGGGCAATATAGACATTGAAAGGATTCAGAGAACACCTGCGGCATTCAATCAAGAAAAGAAAACACCCAGAAATATAATTGCCAAATTCAAGAGTTTCCAAGCAAAGGAAAGAATCTTACAAG
>NW_025347392.1:0-1011 GCF_016433145.1 Gracilinanus agilis | reverse complement strand
TTGGGTGGAAGAGCAGGTACAGTTTAATATATTTTGGGACATTGTTCTAATTGCTTTCCAGAACAGCTGAACCAATAAATTCATAATTATACCTGTTTCCTACAGTCCCTGATTTGTCATTTTTCTTTCTTGGAATCTTTGTTACTGATAGGCGTGAGGTAGAACCTCAGAGTTGCTTTCCTGTGCATTTGTCTAATTATGAGTGATTCTGAGCATTTTGTCAGATAGTTGATAGCTTGGATTTCTTCCTTAGACAACTATATTTTACTACCCAAGAAATTTAAGACCATTGGCTGAGAGCTTTCTCTTATATCCTGCTTCTTATCTAACATCACCCTAATTGCTTTTTGCCTCTCCCTGGAATGCCTCTAGTTTATTATTCCTTTGAGCACAATAGTATTCCATCACCCGCATATACCACAATTTGTTCAGTCATTCCCCAATTGAAGGACATACACTTATTTTCCAGTTTTTTACCACCACAAAAAGAGCAGCTATAAATATTTTCGTACAAGTCTGCTTATCTGTGATCTCTTTAGGGTACAAACCCAACAATGGTATAGCTGGATCAAAGGGCAGGCAGTCTTTTATAGCCCTTTGAGCATTGTTCCAAATTGCCATCCAGAATGGTTGGATCACTTCACAACTCCACNTATGGCTGGATCAAAGGGCAGGCATTCTTTTATAGCCCTTTGAGCATAGTTCCAAATTGCCATCCAGAATGGTTGGATCAGTTCACAACTCCACCAGCAATGCATTAATGTCCCAATTTTGCCACATCCCCTCCAGCATTCATTATTCTCCCCTTCTTTCATTTCTGCCAGTCTGCTAGGTATGAGATGATACCTCAGAGTTGTTTTGATTTGCATTTCTCTAATTATTAGAGATTTGGAACACTTCCTCATGTGCTTATTGATACTTTTGATTTCTTTACCTGAAAATTGCCTATTCATGTCTCTTGCCAATTTATCAGTTGGGGAATGGCTTGATTTTTTATATAATTGATTTAAC
>NW_025347391.1:0-1166 GCF_016433145.1 Gracilinanus agilis | reverse complement strand
GTCATAAGGGAACAGGGACCCTGATCACAGTTCTAGGACCAAGAGGAACACTAGCACTTGTAGCTACAGGGGACCAGGTCTCCTTCCTTAGGTAAAGACCAGAGTACAGACCAGGAGAGCAGTGACAGCATCTCTCCCTGGATCATACCATCTTGAAAGCACCAATAACTTTCAGACTCCCAGAACTAGCACTAAAAACAGTAGCGCACACACAAAAAAGGCCTGAAGCTTAGCACAATGCTCCTTGGTGAGAAGAGCCTAACTTTAAAATAAAGTTCAAAGTCAAGGAATAGGTTAGGAAAATGAGCAAACACAAAAACTCAACTTGACCATAATGATACTATAGTGTCAGGGAAGAACAAGAAACTTAAAAAGCAATAATGCAAAAATCATTTACAGTTGAACAGTACTGAAAGACTTATGACAGGGAATGTTATCCACCTCCAGAGAAAGAATTATTGGAGTCTTCTTTCACATTAGGGTATTTTTAGTTTTATTTGGGGGTTTTGGTTATGTATGACTTTGCTCTTACAACAATGATCAATATGGAAGTGTATTTTNTATTTTGCATGACTATTAAAAAATGAAAAAAATAAAGTATAGGTAGTCAGTCAACAAACATTTTTAATACTTACCTTCTGTCTTTGAGTCAATACTAAATATCAATTCAAAGACAAAATAAAGGCAAGAGTTAGATAATTGGAGTTAAGTGACTTGCCCAGGATCACCAAATTAGGAAAAGTCTGGGCCACTTAGCTGCCCCTACCCATTAGTATTATCATGTGACTAGATATGATTCACCTAAAGAATATCCAATGATAATATAATCTTGCAAGTGTAGGATTTAAATTAATGTCCAACACTCCAAGAATTATATTTTATAGTTTATTAATAATCACTCCAAGTAAAAGAATTAAAAGGTAATTATCTAACAAAAAACACTTACAGTTACAAGCAAAACTTCAAAGGAAAACATTAATTTCACCCAAAACCAGCAAGAAAAATTATTAAGAGAATTTTTAAAAAGAGATAAAAGTAGAAAAGGAAAATTTGAGGAAAAATAAGAGTGATGCAAGAAAATGATGCAAAGATAATTAAAAACTTGGTAAAAGAGAAATAAGAAATACTGAATAAATAGAAGGAAGGAAGGAAGGAAGGAAGGAAGG
>NW_025347390.1:0-1375 GCF_016433145.1 Gracilinanus agilis | reverse complement strand
GAAAGAGACAATTCAGATATCAAGGAGCACCAATCAGGATCACACAGAATCTGGCAGCCTCCATACTACAAGACCGCAAGGCTTGGAATATGATATTCAGAAAGGCAAGAGAACTGGGGTTACAACCAAGGACCACCTACCCATCAAAACTGACTATATACTTCAGGGGAAAGTATGGGCATTCAACAAGATAGAAGATTTCCAAGTATTTGCACATAAAAGACCAGGACTAAATGGAAAAGTTCGATATCCAACCACAAAAACCAAGAGAAACATGAAAAGGTAAATAAGAAACAGAGGGGAAAGAAAGAAAACTCTTATTTTTAAATTTGCCTCTTTAAGGGCTTCAGTAAGATCTAATTATTTGTATTCCTATATGGAGAAATGTTATGTGTAATTCTCTGTAGTGAACTCTATTCACTACCAAAATGTTGGGAAATACATAACTGATAATTATAACTCTGACTGTGAATGGGATGATTAATTATACTAAAGTAAAAAGCTTTTGTACAAACAACCAAAATTAGAAGGGAAACAACAAATTGGGAAGAAATCTTTATAACGAAAAACTCTGACAGGGGTCTAATTACTCAAATATACAAGGAGTTGAATCAATTGTATAAAAAATCAAGCCATTCCCCAATCGATAAATGGGCAAGGGACATGAATAGGCAATTTTCAGATAAAGAAATCAAAACTATCAATAAGCACATGAGAAGTGCTCTAAATCTCTAATAATTAGAGAAATGTAAATCAAAACAACGCTGAGGTATCACCTCACACCTAGCAGATTGGCTAAAATGATAGTAGGGGAGAGTAATGAATGCTGGAGGGGATGTGGCAAAATTGGGACATTAATGCATTGCTGGTGGAGTTGTGAACTGATCCAACCATTCTGGATGGCAATTTGGAACTATGCTCAAAGNAGAAAGTGCTCTAAATCTCTAATAATTAGAGAAATGCAAATCAAAACAACGCTGAGCTATCACCTCACACCTAGCAGATTGGCTAAAATGATAGTAGGGGAGAGTAATGAATGTTGGAGGGGATGTGGCCAAATTGGGACATTAATGCATTGCTGGTGGAGTTGTGAACTGATCCAACCATTCTGGATGGCAATTTGGAACTATGCTCAAAGGGCTATAAAAGATTGCCTGCCCTTTGATCCAGCCATACCATTGTTGGGTTTGTACCCCAAAGAGATCACAGATAAACAGACTTGCACGAAAATATTTTTAACCGTGGTTTTTGTGGTGGCAAAAAACTGGAAAACGAGGGTTTGTCCTTCAATTGGAAAATGACTAAACAAACTGTGGTATATGCTGGTTATGGAATACTATTGTGCTGAGAGGAATAATAAACTGGAGGAATTCCA
>NW_025347389.1:0-1504 GCF_016433145.1 Gracilinanus agilis | reverse complement strand
GGAGGGACCACAGGGTCAGAGTGGGAAGAGGTTAAGGAATAGATAGAATGATGTCTCTGGGGCAAGATCAGGCCAAGAATGGAGAATAAATATCAGCTGGCCAGGATCATGACAGTAGGTGAGTATAGAGGGATGGGACTACGCCAACCATTGAACAATTCATCTATGCAGGGCATCATGAAGAAGAGTCCATTGAGGTAAGCACAAGGTTAGACAATTTAAAGTCCTCCCTAAAGGTTTAGCCTTCTGACAGGTAGAGAGGAAGTGTTCTGTGAGGCCANATAGATAATGGCTAGATGATGGATAGAAAGATAGATGATAGATTAATAAATGATAGTTGATAGGACAAGAGGAAGATGATAGAGATAGAAAGAGATAATAGAGAGCTGATGGATAGAGAATACAAATGAAGAAAGGTGTAGATGAGATAAACAGTCCAAAGGAATCATGGAAGAAATAGACATGTCTGGAGGGACCACAGGGTCAGAGTGGGAAGACGTTAAGGAATAGATAGACTGACGTCTCTGAGGCAAGATCAGGCCAAGAATGGAGAATAAATATCAGTTGGCCAGGATCATGACAGTGGGTGAGTATAGAGGGATGGGACTACGCCAACCATTGAACAATTCATCTATGCAGGGCATCATGAAGAAGAGTCCATTGAGGTAAGCACAAGGTTAGACAATTTAAAGTCCTCCCTCAAGGTTTAGCCTTCTGACAGGTAGAGAGGAAGTGTTCTGTGAGGCCAAAATAGAAGGCAGGGGCAGCCATAGGTATGGGAACCTGGTCCACAAGTCAGAGTGACTTACTTGTCCTCGAGAAGACCCAGAGGGGCAAAAGATGGAAAAGGTCTTGTCAGAAGGGCAGTCTGCCAATGCAGAAAGCTCTAAAGTAGAGCTTAATTAGGGTAGAAGGAAAGAGATAATGCTGCCTTCCCCACTTAGACAAGGAGAAGGGAATAAAAATTAACTAAACACCACCATGTGCCAAGCATTGTGCTAAGCAGCCTACAAATATTATCTCATCTGACTGGTGTATGGGAAGACCTAGGAAACTGGCAAGGCCAGAGAAGGAGCTATTAAAGGGTCTTATCTCCCATATTATGTAATTGAACCAGCACTGCTAGAAGTGGCCCTGGCTTGGGATAGGTGATGGGAAAAAACCAACCATGGCTGGCCAGAAAGAACTAGACTAAGAGCTCTCCAAGTAGGAGCTAGTCACACACAATACCTGTACCCAGGGCATGAGAAAGAATTAGTGGATCTATTCCACAGGAAGACCTTGAGCTTCAGGCACCATGAGGGTAATGTAAATCTTGACCCCCTAAAGAAAGAGCACACAAATCCCCTCACATATGTATGGGAGATACACGTGTGGGCAATGTTTGGTGAAGAAATATGCACAAAGTCGCCCATGCCAGGGACCTATGTAGTCAGCTACAAGTATCCTCTGGCAAGGTCATTGGGGTCTCAATAGATGCTGAAAAAGCCTTTGACAAAATACA
>NW_025347388.1:0-1136 GCF_016433145.1 Gracilinanus agilis | reverse complement strand
TTCCATCGTATTCATATACCATAATTTGTTCAGTCATTCCCTCAATTGTTAGGCATCCCCTCAGTTTCCAATTTCTTAGTACTGCAAAAAGAGCTGCTAGAAATATTTTTGTACAAATACATCCTATTCTTCTTTCTTTGATCTCTTTGGTATTTAGACCAAATAGTGGTATTGCTGGATCAAAGGCTATTCACAGTTTAATAGCTCTTTGGGCATAGTTCCAGATTGTTTTCTAGAATGGTTGGAATAGTTCACAGCTCTACCAGCAGTATATTAGTGTATCTGTTTACCCATATCCCCTCCATAATTTGTCATTTTCCTTTTTTGTCACCTTAGCCAATAAGATGGGTGTGAGATAATACCTTAGAGTTGTCTTACTTTGAATTTCTATAATTATTAGAAATTTAGTGCATTTGTTTTTATATTTATGGATAGTTTGGTTTTCTTCCTCTGAAAACTGCCTGTTCATATCCTCTGGCCATTGGGGATGGAACTTATTCTTATAGATTTGATTAATTTCCCTACATATTTTAGAAACAAGACCTTTATCAGAGAAACTTGCTGCAAAGATTTTTCCCAGTTTCCTTTTCTTCTAATTATAGTTATGTGAATTTGTGTGAAACTTCTAATTTTATTCAGTAAAATTGTCCATTTCACCTTTGTGAATTTCTTTATCTTTTGTTTGGTCAAGAATTCTTCCCCTACATATAGATTCAGTCTTTTTTCCTCTTTTTTNAATGAACTCTAAGCTTCAGCTAGTGTGGAATCAAATGCAGAATCTCATCTCCCTCCTCTGGGCCTTTCGTTCAAGTGGTCTGTCATTTCTGGAATATATTCTCCTCACTTTCATCTCACAGAATCCTCAGTTTCCCTCAAAGCACAATTCAGGTGCCTTTTCCTGTATATGCCCTTTCTTTTTCTTTTTTTTAACCCTTACCTTCTGTCTTAGAATCAATACTAGTTCCAAAATAAAAAGGCAACAAGGGTTAGGCAATTGGGTTTGTGACTTGCCCAAGGTCACACAGCTAGAAAATGTCTGAGATTAGATTTGAACCCATGACCTCCCATCTTTAGGCCTGGTTCTCTAGACACTGAACCACCTATCTGCCCCCATGAGCCCTTTCTTAATCTCAGTG
>NW_025347387.1:400-1383 GCF_016433145.1 Gracilinanus agilis | reverse complement strand
GCTCCATCTATTTTATCTGTTTTATGTGTTCTATCTATCCATTCCTTATGTTCTAATATTAATGTTCTAGGTGTTCTGTTTCTCCATCTATTTATCCATGTATTATATCTATCCATTTATATGTTCTATGTTCTCTTTGTTGTACCCATGTGTTTTATTTCTTCCATCTCTTCTATGTGTTCTGTTATATGCCTTCATGCCTTCTGTTTTTTTCTATCCATCTACCTTTTATTTGTGTTCATTTTCTTCTATCTAATCACCTATGTTTTCAGTCTGTTGTGTGTTCTGTCTCTTCCAACTACCTATTCTATCTGTTCTATGTGTTCTATCTGATCTATTTGTTCTATTTATCATCTATCTGTTCTTTTCATCTACCCATTCTGTATTCTCTCTCTTTTATGTGTTCTCTCTTCTATCTGGCCATCTATTCAATGGGTTCTAACTATCCACCTATTCTATTTGTTCTGTTCTATGTGTTTTAGATATCCTTTCAATCAGTCCATCTATGCATTCTATATATACATCTATTCAATTTGTTCTACTTATCTGTTCTACGTTCTATCTATCCATCTCTTCTATCGATGTATTCTGTCTAATCTCTTTCATCTATCTATATCTTCTGTCTGTTCTGTGTTCTCTCTATTCATCTACTCTAGCTGTTCTGTGTTCTAGCTACCCATCTATCTATCCTATGTTTCCTGTTTTGTGGCCTCTCTAATCTCTCTGTTCTGTCTATCCATCTATTCTGTGTTTTATCTTTGTGTTCTCTAATTTGTTATTCTTGCTTTTAATCTACTCTGCTAGATAGAACACATAGATGGATAGGTAGAACACAGAATACAGATGATTAGATGGAACAAATAAAAGATAATAATACCTGTAGATCTTTGTCCCAGAATTGTTGTAACCCTCAAAGGTGTTTCTTCTCTGTTCCCTTCTCTCCTTCTTCCCTCTCCCTCACTTTTCCCACTTTAAGAAATAAC
>NW_025347387.1:0-302 GCF_016433145.1 Gracilinanus agilis | reverse complement strand
TCTATCTATCCTACGTTTCCTGTTTTGTGGCCTCTCTAATCTCTCTGTTCTGTCTATCCATCTATTCTATGTGTTTATCTTTGTGTTCTATATTGTGGTATTCTTGCTTTTAATCTACTCTGCTAGATAGAACACATAGATGGATAGGTAGAACACAGAATACAGATGATTAGATGGAACAAATGAAAGATAATAATACCTGTAGATCTTTGTCCCAGAATTGTTGTAACTCTCAAATGTGTTTCTTCTCTGTTTTCTTCTCTCCTTCTTCCCTCTCCCTCACTTTTCCCACTTTAAGAAAT
>NW_025347386.1:0-1708 GCF_016433145.1 Gracilinanus agilis | reverse complement strand
CAGAATACCTTCTTCCTTACAACTTTTATATTCAAGCCAAACTAACTATCCCCCTATTTTGCACTCTCATTTCCATACATTTATACAAGTTGTACCATGTGACTAGTATGAACCAGTTTTTAATTTCCGCAACTCAAATTCTCATCTTTCTTAAAGCCTCAGCTGATCTGTCATCTCTTCCGTGAAAGTTTCTATGATTACACCCAGTTCATGCTCTATTCCTTCTCCAGTTGATTTGTGTTCATCTCATATACCTTTCTTGTGGAGGGGTATTTTACATTTGTGTCATTTTATCCCTAGCATGGTACATAGGATAAATAGTACAAATAGTAAACATTTGATAAATGTGAAATTGAATTTATCCTGTTGCCAAGGGACTTATTTCTTGAAGATTTTACTAGATGGCTGGCATAGAACTACATGTACCTGACAAAGGGAATAATATTGGGTTATTAATTTTATGATAGATAAGTGCTTTATACTTCCTTTTACTGTTTTTGATGTGCATAGAATTCATTTACTAAGTTCCTATCAAGTACCTAGTAAGAATCTAGAATTATGCTAAATATTAAAAGCTGGAGAGGGAATTTGTTTGGGGGGAATTTCAATCTAGCATGTATCATTACCAAGCTTTTTCTTTTGTTTTTCTAAAAGTTTCTGAAATTCTACGTTTTCCATAAAACCTTTCTTGACAAATTAGAAGATAATAGGTGTTTAATTTGCTTTTTATTCCACTTGCTAGCTTCCTAAAACTGAGTTGTTCCTACTTTGTTCATTAACCAATGAAGCAATGAATTCACATTTGTTAAACACCTACTGTCTACTTATTATTACATTGTCTCTGCTAATTACTCATGCATAATGATTCTATTTTAAATTATTTTTTATATCAAATCACCTTTTTATATCGATTCATGGCATCATTATGTATTAGCATAATTCCTACTGGAATAGGGACCAATAAAAATTTCTCCTTGTGAAAAGAAAACAAAAACAAACAATTTTCTCCTTGTTTTTGATGAAAACTAAGCATGATTATGATTTTGACTGTGAATATCATAATGAACATGATATATTATAACCTAGATTGATCTTGGGCACCAAATCCTTCTCAAAAAGGAATACAATGGGATTGTGAGTCAAAACTCACTGAGGAAGTGAGTGNATAGGTGTTTAATTTGCTTTTTATTCCACTTGCTAGCTTCCTAAAACTGAGTTGTTCCTACTTTGTTCATTAACCAATGAAGCAATGAATTCACATTTGTTAAACACCTACTGTCTACTTATTATTACATTGTCTCTGCTAATTACTAATGCATAATGATTCTATTTTAAATTATTTTTTATATCAAATCACCTTTTTATATCGATTCATGGCATCATTATGTATGAGCATAATTCCTACTGGAATAGGGACCAATAAAAATTTCTCCTTGTGAAAAGAAAACAAAAAACAAACAATTTTCTCCTTGTTTTTGATGAAAACTAAGCATGATTATGATTTTGACTGTGAATATCACAATGAACATGATATATTATAACCTAGATTGATCTTGGGCACCAAATCCTTCTCAAAAAGGAATACAATGGGATTGTGAGTCAAAACTCACTGAGGAAGTGAGTGGAATTTTGGAAATGTGATCAGCTAGTTATATCTGGACGGCTGATCCTAGAAGTTAATAAAGGAGTTGGAAAAAATGTCACCTCT
>NW_025347385.1:0-2896 GCF_016433145.1 Gracilinanus agilis | reverse complement strand
AAGGAAGGAAGGAAGGAAGGAAGGAAGGAAGGAAGGAAGGAAAAGAGAGAGAGTGCAAATTTGGAGGCTTTTAAGGAGCCATGTGAATAAAGGTATAAAGGTAGGGTACAAGATGAATGCACAAGATTTATCTGGCAAAAAGTATATTCCATTTAACTAAAGGGAATGGGATAAGATGAGTTTGGGAAGAGAGGATTACCACATAATGGATAGAGACAAAGTCTCCAGGACACCACAAGTCATGCTAGAGAGGATGTCCAGGGAGGAAAAAAAAAAAGGCCATTTGTTTTAGTCTCACTATTAACTAGCTATGCATGTCTAGGTGCTATGGACCATTGTTTCTTCCCACTTAACATTCAAGAAGCCTAAGATGAGGGGAAGAGCATGGAAGAATACTGAAGGAGGGTTTAAAGATAATCCTTCCCCCAAAATAAAACAAAAGCACCATGAAAGAAATAGATCTCTGGTACATTAGGGATCATCCAAACCAAGGAATCCATGTTTGCTTTTCTTTTTATATGCCTTTTTTCTTTTTTTTCAACCACTGTCATTTTCTAAAAGCTCCCTCTTCTAAAAGAATCCTCCTTTGTAACAAATGAGTGCAGCCAAGCAAAACAAATAAGCACACTGACCTAGACTGCAAACATGGGATTCATTCTGCAACTTTAGTCCATCACTTCTCTCACATAAAAGAAGGCATGCCTCATCATTGGTCATCTCAAGGCACTGTTGATGCCTTTCACTGATTAAATCATTACGGTTACAAACCCTGGAATCCTGATTGGACATGAAGGCAAATGAAGCCAAGTTAGGGGACAAGGAATAGAATAGGAGAAAAAAAAATCAAGAAACCAGAGCTCACACTGGAAGGGAAGAGTGAGCAGATTTAATGTGATTAAGGAATAAGAGCTGTAAAATATGTAGATGTGCCTATGTACCTAGAATATATGAGCTGCTGCTTTCCCTCCTTCAGACCTTCCCTGCAGTTTCCTGATTTTTGACTAGGATCTCCTCCTACCTTGCCCAATCTAACAATAAGTACAAAAACCTAATGCTCCTCCAATATCAAGTCCTTAGACACCAAGTCTAACACCTTAAGCAAAGGTGAATGTCAAACAAACAAAATGAATGCCAAAAGAACCAGAAACCAGGCCAGATCCAATGCTCATTGCATGCCTTATAGGTAGAACAAATTGCAAGAGTCTGTCATCCTTCAATATCTTGAAATGTAGCTAAAGACTTGGTGCCATCTTTGAGTCTAATTTCTTCCAAGGGGACCCAGAACTCTTCCTAAGCTTTCTGCCCCAAGCTCTCCAGTATTTGGAGGGGAGTAACCATACCAGCACTACTCTCCATCATCGCAGGACCCTGGAGGATAGAAGTCCTGTGGATTTTCCATAGTCCCAATCAGTTGGTACTAGGGCAGTGATTAAAAAATTCAAAACTCATATTTGCCTATTCTGTATGATTCAGAATTTAACCCTGTAGCAGTGAAAACTTTTCCTTTTTTCCCACACTTTCGTCTCCATCCAGCTCAATTTAATTGAATATGCATTCACAAAGCATAAGGTACCGTGCTTTGCTATGATAACAAAGACAAAAATGAAACCATCTCTAATTTCAAATGGCTTGAATTCTACTTGGGAAAATAAATCACAAGTCAATACAAAGCATATATACAAAGCCCTACCACTCCTGAGAACTTTCCTCTTCGTTCTCTCCAAATTCTCTTCCATCTAGATCTCTTATTTTTACAATAATTTTCTTATATTCATAAAAATCTAGCTTCATCAGTAATATATTGTATTCCTGGTCACCCTTCCCAGCACTGATTGTTCCTTTTCTAATGTCACCCAACACACTTGGACAAGAGGAAGAGTTAGTCTGCTCCATGCTTCCCATACCACTTCCGGATTCTCCTTCTCCCATCACCACTCAGCAACTTCTCTTTTGAGGTTCAAACAGTATTCATCTCTGTTAATTGGTTCTGATTCTTTTGTATGTTATCTATTAGCTTCCTGGTCACTTTCCCTGGTTTCTGAAAGAGTTTGCTATCTAGCTCAGCCTTCCTCTCCAATTCAACCCCTGCCTTCACAGTTATAAAATTCAATGTCAAGTACTCTATAACCATTCAAATGTCTCCCAGTTCATCACCGACATCTTCACTTAATTTCAGCCATTTGCCAAGATGTAAAGTAAGAAGATCACCTGTGACACTGCCATCTCCATGATTGAGTTCTGAAATTCCCTTCTCTCATCCTACCCTTACATCTCTACCTCTTCTGCATTCCTCCTAAATTAATTTCTTCATCTTCATCACAAACTCTATCTCTCCCTGTTTGCCCAGGCCATCAACTCTTTCCTTTAACCAATTCAACTATACCCTTGCCTTCTACACTTGAACTCATTTCCCCCTTAGACTACCATTATTCACACTCTGCCAATATGCAGCTAGGATCAACCATCTCTATTTTTATTCCCAATCTGCTTGAGCAAATTACACCACAATAACAACTGAATCTGCCACAAATTTATGTAATCTAATATCAACTGGCCTCACCACCAGCAGCCCATTCTTTTATTCTTTCTTGACTGATTCTACAAACCTCTTTTCTCCTCAAGCTCCCTTTGTCTCCAGAGATATTCCCACTTCTTATATGAACAAAATCATTAAAGCCAACTATGAACTACCCTATGAATAAAAATACTTCAACATATTTACCTGTTCTCCTTTACATCTCCCCACCCCTAGATCTGGCTAGAGACCTGAGGAAGAAAAGACTCTACATCTTTCCAGCAACATCCCTCTTGGTGTCCTTGATCCCATGGTGTACTGTTAAATGTCCAACTACCAGGCTCTCTCTCTCTCTCTCTCTCTCTCTCTCTCTCTCTCTCT
>NW_025347384.1:211-2036 GCF_016433145.1 Gracilinanus agilis | reverse complement strand
TCTTCCCCTTCTTTCTCTCTCATTCCTTCTGTCTCCCTCACCTCTCAGTTTGTCACTCTATCTCTCTTTCTGTCTGTTTCTCTGATTTTGTCTCTTTTCTTCTTTATGTCTCACCTTTATGTCTCTCCTCTTGTCTATCTCCCTATCTCTGTACCTCTGTTTGTCTCCCTGTCTTTCATATGCCTATCATTCTATCTCTCTCTCCTCCTTCCTTTTCCTCTTGTTGACATCTCTCACTTTGTTCTCTTTCTCTCTGTCTCTCCCTGTACCTCTCTCATTCTCCTCCTCTCATTCTTTTGCCTCCTTCTCACTCTATCATTCTTAGTCTCTCTATCTCTGTCCCTCACTGATTCATCTATATGTCTCTTTGTGTCTCATTCTGTCTCTATCTTCTTCTCTCCTTTTCTGTTTCTCCATCTCTCTATGTCTCTTTTCCTCTATCTCTATTTCTCTCTCTCCCTCTCTGTGTCTTATCTGTCTCTCCTGGCTTTGTCTTTCTTTTTACACAAATACACACACACAGAGAAGTCTCTGAACATCACCTTCACTCTCCCTCTGACTCTGTGTCTCTGTTTCTCTATCTTTGTGATCTCTTGCTTTGTTTTTCTAGATCTCTCCCTATGTTTCCTAAATCTCTAATCACTCTCTCTGCCTCTCTTTCTCTGACTTGGTCTGTGTCTCTCAATCCTCTTCTGTCTATCTCTCCTCTCCCTCTGTCCCTGACTGTCTGTCTTCCTTTCCCTCTCTCTATCCCACATTCCTTCTCTGTCCCTCTTAAGATATCTCCCTATTTCTCTTGTCTCTCTGCATCTGTCTGCTTCTCTCTCTTGCTACCTGAGGTCAATCACAGACTGGCTCTGTCAAGGGGAATAGGGACAAAACATGAGTGTGGAGTATAGAAACTCGGAAAAATAAGGACTCAAGAAATAACAGAACAAGAATTGTGTACTAAAGACATCATCCCCCAAGCACATTTTCTCTCCTGAGGCCACCCCAGTTAGAGCAGGAGATTCTAAATGTTCAGTACCTGCCATGAGCCCAAGCCTCCTGTCCCTAATACCTTGCTCTCTGAGTTAAAATTCCTCTGCATCACAGACTTTCTAAGATGACTGGTGTCAGAGGGGATGTTGGCATAATTTAATATTCTGTATGTGTGGAAACAGGATGGAGTCATTTCCATTCCCTCATCATCATTTTTTGTTGTTTTTTTGTGGACTTTCTTTTAAACATTTATAAATATTTATTTTTTGAAAAGTTAACATGTTTACACAATTCATGCTCTTACTTTTCCCTTCACCCCCCGAGCTCCCCCTCCATGGCAGATGCATATTTCCACTGGTTTTAACATGTGTCATTGATCAAGACCTATTTCCAAATTGTTGATAGTTGCATTGGTGTGTTAGTTTCAGTCTACATCCCAAATCATGTCTGCCTCAACCCATGTGTTCAAGCAGTTGTTTTTCTTCTGTTTTCACTCCTGTAGTTCTTCCTCTGAAAATGGGTAGCGTTCTTTTCCTTCTATCTTATCAGTTTTTTGACTTTGTTTTATTTGTTCTTGCTGTCTTGTGAGATCATTAGCTTCTATGTCAATCTTGTCTTTGTGTTTTCTCCATTCTGCGTTCTACTTTTTCTAACAATCAATGTATCTGTCCTTTTCTGTGTATTCTTTCTGTTCTCTATCTTTTCATCTATTCTGTTTTACATTATATTTATTTGACCTTTACATCTATGTGTTCTAAACATTCTGAATGCTCTACCCCTTCCATCTCTTCTAACTGTTCTATCAATCTATATATTCTGTTTGTTCTATGTTCTATCTATTCTG
>NW_025347384.1:0-111 GCF_016433145.1 Gracilinanus agilis | reverse complement strand
TTCTATCAATCTATATATTCTGTTTGTTCTATGTTCTATCTATTCTGTGGTGTCTGTTCTATGAGCTCCATCTATTTTATCTGTTTTATGTGTTCTATCTATCCATTCCTT
>NW_025347383.1:0-2011 GCF_016433145.1 Gracilinanus agilis | reverse complement strand
GCCTTTTTAAGGGCCTCAGTGAGATCTAATTATCTGTATTCCTATGTGGAGAAATGCTATGTATAATTCTCTGTAGTGAACTCAATTCACTATTATAGTATTCACTAATATAGTAATCAGAAGAATAATTCACAGGGAGAGGGTGGAAAACTAAATGGTCTAAGATGACATGGGGGATGGGAAAGAGGGGGTGAATAGCAGGGGACACCAAGAGAAACTTGAGTGAATAAGAAAAATAGGATATTCTATTACACACAAAGAGGGCATGGGAAGGAGAGGGGACAAATACTATTATAAGAAGGAGAGGAAGAGAGCATTAAAAGGTAATATTTAATCCTTAATCTCAGTGTAATCAACCTGGAGAGGGAAGAGTAGCTATACTATCCATTGGGATATAAAACTCTTATCTAAGCCTTCTGAGAAGGTCAGAAGGGATAAACCAAGGAGAGCAGGGGAGTGGGGAGGTCAAAAAAGGGAGGGGAGAAGAAGGGGGAGGGAATGCATTAGGCCTTTAAAAAAAGAGGGGAATAATAAGGGAGTGGGTAGAAAGGGAAGTTAATCAAGGGAGGGGATGAGGGATAGCAGCTTAATAGCAAACCACTGCTTTGAAAGGAAATAGTTTAAGAAGAAGGGGTAGGAATAGGGGAGGATACGAAAATGTCAGCAAATGCACAACTTATAATTATAACTCTGAATGTGAATAGGACAAACTCACTCATAAAATGGAAGCAAATAGCAGAGTGGATTAGAAACCAAAATCCTACCATATGTTGTCTACAAGAAACACATATGAGGCGGGTGGACATACACAAGTTTAAGGTTCAGGGCCTGAGCAAAATCTTTTGGGCNAGTATAAACAATGAGGAAATAACACTGCTCAATATGTACGCACCAAGTGGCATAGTATCCAAATTCATAAAGGAGAAACTGGCAGAGCTCAAGAAGGAAATAGATAGTAAAACCATAATAGTGGGAGATCTAAATATTCCTCTTTCAGATCAAGATAAATCAAACCAAAAAATAAATAAGAAAGAGGTAAGAGAGGTGAATGAAGTCCTAGAAAAATTAGATTTAATTGATATGTGGAGAAAAATAAATAGGGACAAAAAGGAATACACCTTTTTTTCAGCTGCACATGGCACATTCACAAAGATTGACCATGTTATAGGGCATATAATCATTGCAAACAAATGCAAAATAGCAGATATAATAAATGTAACATTCTCAGATCATAATGCAATAAAAATAATAATTAGTAAGGGCACCTAGAGAGGCAAATCAAAAACCAATTGGAAATTATACAATATGATTCTCCAAAACCAATTAGTCAAAGAAGGAATCATAGAATCAATCAACAATTTCATTGAAGAGAATGACAATGATGAGACATCCTACCAAACTCTGTGGGATGCAGCCAAGTCAGTACTCAGGGGGAAATTTATATCTTTGAGTGCATATATTAACAAATTAAGGAGGACAGAAATTAATGAATTGGGCATGCAACTAAAAAAATTAGAAAGTGAGCAAATTAAAAATCCCCAGATGAAAACTAAATTAGAAATACTAAAAACCAAGGGAGAAATTAATAAAATCGAAAGTAAAAGAACTATTGAATTAATAAATAAGACTAGAAGCTTGTTTAAAAACAGATAAAATAGACAAAGTACTGGTTAATCTAATAAAAAAAGTAAAGAAGAAAACCAAACTGACAGTATTAGAGATGAAAAGGGAGACCTCACCTATAATGAAGGGGAAATTAAGGCAATCATTAAAAACTATTTCACCCAATTACATGGCAATAAATATAACAATTTAGGAATAATGGATTACTATTTACAAAAATATAAACTGCCTAGATTAACAGCAGAAGAAATAGAATACCTAAATAATCCCATATCAGAAAAATAAATTGAACAAGTCATCAAAGAACTCCCTAAGAAAAAATCACCAGGACCTGATGGATTCACAAGTAAATTCTATCAGACATTCAAAGAGCAACTAATCCCAATAC
>NW_025347382.1:480-2474 GCF_016433145.1 Gracilinanus agilis | reverse complement strand
TGAGACTAATGGTCCTACAATAATATTTTAGTTCACTACTTGAATCTAGGAAATGAGTTTGCTTAACAATAAAGATAACTATTTTCAGAAATTTGAATTTGAGTTATGTTTCTACTTCTACAAGGTGAAAAATGATCCACGCTTTACTAAACTAAACTTTTGGAACCAGAATCAGGATGGATTCTGCTAGGAAAACCATAGCGATATCACCTGTACATTTTATGGGTGGGATAGATTCAAAGTAGCTTAGGTAAAGTTGACTATATGATTTCATTCAAGCCTGTGCAAGGTTTCCTACTCTAACCATGCCAAAGGGGGAAAATAATGAAAAAAGAAAAAAGAAAAAGAAAAGGTGAGCACCAAAGATGCTACAGAAAAATAAAAATTTTAATTTGGAGAATGAGGGCTTGGATTCCAATTCTGACTATTACTATAAGGAGTACATCAAGCTGTTAAAAGAAAGGCTAGATGAATTACATAGATTAGCCTTAATCCAGCAGAGAGTTCCACTTGACTTTAGCTTGCACAATTATAAACCTGGAGATACAATTTATATCAGAAATTTCAAGAGAAAATCAATCATAGATCCAAAGTGGCAAGATCCTCTGAAGCTAAAACCAGAGAATGTGCAAGCAATTATGAAATTAAAAGAAGCAATATTATTAGCTCCTACTCTTGGTATTCCTAATTATTCAAAACCATTCTCGAGTCTTCCGGTTAAGATGGCAGCTGCTCGATCTCTCCTGACTGAAGCATACAGGACTCCTCAAGGGGAAATAAAAACGAGTCCAGAGGAACGAAGGAACCCCACAACAGGGCGCAGCATTGAAGGTATGCAGAATCGGGGCATTTCCACGCTATAAAGGGGTGAAACAGCTCTCACTAAAACGCGAGAGGAAGAAGCCCCTCCCCACCCCCACACCGCACACCTCGCACAACGCCAATACACAAGTGTGAAAACAGGACTGGGGCAACCAGATAATCACTGGCAGCCCCAGGGCTTGTACCTGTGTGCTGCAAGACAAGGGACCCCAAGTGGCTGGGGGTTCCCACGGACTTTCCCTGAATGTCCACGTGGGTGAAGGCACCGCCTTGGGCCGGGACAAAGGCCTTTCCCAAACGCTGAAGGCATTGCCTCAGGTGCGAATAAAGATCTCCAGCCCACAGACTTTCACTAACTTCTTCAGGGGTGAATAACCATCTCCAGCCCAGGCTTGGACCTCCAGTGAGGACCTGGTGCGGACCAGAGCGCGGCAGTGGAAGCAGCCCCAAAGACTGCTGAAGGAACCTCAGGCAGAGGAGCAGACCTGGAACTACCAGGAGGCCTGACCCCGAGGACAAGGAGACCAGAGCCCCCTGGAGCTTACAAGGCCCAGGCAGACCATGAGTGCAAAGACAAAGCTAAAAAGGGGCAGGGCTAACAATTGCCAGGAATAAGGAAGCCCAGAAGAAAAAGACTATCACGAGAAACTCTGGAACACTCCACAACTTCTACACAGAGAAAATCCAGACAACAGAGGAGGGAAAACAAAAATCCACACCTCCCCCAAAAAATGAAAGCTGGTCACAAGCTATGGAAGAGTTTAAAAATGAAATGCTGAGGAAGATGGAAAAAATCTGGCAAGAAAATAACAGTTTAAAATGCTAAAAGACTGCAAGGCTTGGAATACAATATTCAGAAAGGCAAGAGAGCTGGGCCTTCAGCCACGAATCAACTACCCAGCGAAACTAACCATATACTTTCAGGGGAAAGTATGGGCATTCAACAAAATTGAAGAATTCCAAGCTTTTGCACAAAAGAGACCTGGACTAAATGGAAAGTTTGACACTCAACCACAAATATCAAGAGAAAGATGAAAAGGTAAATAAGAAACAGAGGGAAAAGAAAGAAAACTCATAGTCTTTTAAGCTTGACTCTTTAAGGGTATAAATAAGACCTAATTATCTGTATTACTAGGTGGAGAAATGCTATGTATAATTCTCTGTAGTGAACT
>NW_025347382.1:0-380 GCF_016433145.1 Gracilinanus agilis | reverse complement strand
GGGGGGAATAGTAGGGGACACCAAGAAAAATCCGATCAAATAAGAAAAATAAGATATTCTATTACACACAAAGAGGGCATGGGGAGGGGAGGGGATAAATAATACCATAAGAAGGAGAGGAAGAGAGCATAATCAAACCTTACTCTCAGTGTAATCAACCTGGAGAAGGAAGAGTAGCTTTATTATCCATCCGGATAAAAAACTCTATCTAACCCTACTGAGAAAGTCAGAAGGGATAAACCAAAGGGAGCAGGGGAGTGGGGAGGCCAAAAAAGGGAGGGGAGAAGAAGGAGGAGGGAATTCATTTGGTCTTTAAAAAAACAAAAAACGGAGAACAACAAGGGAGGGGGAAGAAAGGGAAGTCAATCAAGGGAGGGGAT
>NW_025347381.1:348-1102 GCF_016433145.1 Gracilinanus agilis | reverse complement strand
TTTCTTCTCTAATTGCAACTGCTAGTGTTTCTAGTACAATGTTAAATGATAGAAGTGATAATGGGCATCCTTGTTTTACTCCTGATCTTATTGGGAAGGCTTCTAATTTATCCTCATTGCATATGATGTTTGTTAATGGTTTTAGGTATATACTGTTTATTATTTTTAGGAAAGGTCCTTCTATTCCTATACTTTTCAGTGTTTTCAATAGGAATGGATGCTGTATTTTGTCAAAGGCTTTTTCAGCATCTATTGAGATAATCATGTGATTTTTGTTTGTTAGACTGTTGATATGGTCAATTATGTGGATGGTTTTCCTAATGTTGAACCAACCTTGCATTCCTGGTATAAATATCACCTGATCATGGTGGATGATCTTCTTAATTACTTGCTGGAGTCTCTTTGCTAGTATTCTATTTAAGATTTTTGCATCTATGTTCATCAGGGAGATTGTTCTGTAGTTTTCTTTCTCTGTTTTTGATCTCCCTGGCTTTGGAGTCAGTACCATATTTGTGTCATAAAAGGAATTTGGTAGGACTCCTTCTTTGCTTATCATATCAAATAATTTGTATAGTATTGGGATTAGTTGCTCTTTGAATGTCTGATAGAATTCACTTGTGAATCCATCAGGCCCTGGCGATTTTTTCTTAGGGAGTTCTTTGATGGCTTGTTCAATTTCTTTTTCTGATATGGGATTATTTAGGTATTCTATTTCTTCTGCTGTTAATCTAGGCAGTTTATATTTTTGTAAATA
>NW_025347381.1:0-267 GCF_016433145.1 Gracilinanus agilis | reverse complement strand
TTTCATCTTTGATACTATCAATTTGGTTTTCTTCTTTCCTTTTTTTTATTAGATTGACCAGTACTTTGTCTATTTTATCTGTTTTTTCAAAGTATCAGCTTCTAGTCTTATTTATTAATTCAATAGTTCTTTTACTTTCAATTTTATTAATTTCTCCCTTGGTTTTTAGTATTTCTAATTTAGTTTTCATCTGGGGATTTTTAATTTGCTCACTTTCTAATTTTTTGAGTTGCATGCCCAATTCATTGATCTCTGCCCTCCTTAATT
>NW_025347380.1:461-2074 GCF_016433145.1 Gracilinanus agilis | reverse complement strand
GCAAATGCACAACTTATAATTATAACTCTGAATGTGAATGGGATGAACTCGCTCATAAAACGGAAGCAAATAGCAGAATGAATTAGAAACCAAAATCCCACCATATGTTGTCTACAAGAAACACATATGAGGCGGGTGGACATATACAAGTTTAAGGTTAAGGGCTTGAGCAAAATCTTTTGGGCGTCAAATGAGAAAAAGAAGGCAGGAATGGCTATTTTTGATTTCTGACAAAGCCAAAGTAAAAATATATAGGCTTAAAAAGACAGGGAAGGTCATTACATCCTGATTAAAGGCAGTATAAACATGAGGAAATAACACTACTCAATATGTATGCACCAAATGGTATAGCATCCAAATTGATAAAGGAGAAACTGGCAGAGCTCAAGAAGGAAATAGATAGTAAAACCATACTAGTGGGAGATCTAAATATTCCTCTTTCAGATCTAGATAAATCAAGCCAAAAAATAAATAAGAAAGAGGTAAGAGAGGTGAATGAAGTACTAGAAAAATTAGATTTAATTGATATGTGGAGAAAAATAAATAGGGAGAAAAAGGAATACACCTTCTTTTCCGGTGCTCATGGTACATTCACAAAGATTGACCATGTAATAGGGCATAGAATCATGGCAAACAAATGCAAAAGAGCAGATATAATAAATGTAACCTTCTCAGATCATAATGCAATAAAAAGAATAATTAGTAAGGGCACCTGGACAGGCAAATCAAAAACCAATTGGAAATTAAACAATATCATTCTCCAAAATCAATTTGTCAAAGAAGAAATCATAGAAACAATCAACAATTTCATTGAAGAGAATGACAATGATGAGACATCCTACCAAATTCTGTGGGATGCAGGCAAGGTAGTACTCAGGGGAAAATTTATATCCTTGAGTGCATATATTAACAAATTAAGGAGGGCAGAGATTAATGAATTGGGCATGCAACTCAAAAAATTAGAAAGCGAACAAATAAAAAACCCCCAGATGAAAACTAAATTAGAAATACTAAAAATTAAGGGAGAAATTAATAAAATCAAAATAAAAGAACTATTGAATTAATAAATAAGACTAGAAACTGGTATTTTGAAAAAACAAATAAAATTGATAAAGTACTGGTCAATCCAATAAGAAAAAGGAAAGAAGAAAACAAATTGACAGTATTAAAGATGAAAAGGGAGACCTCACCTCTAATGAAGGGTAAATCAAGGCAATCATTAAGAACTATTTGGCCCAATTATATGGCAACAAATATAATAATTTAAGAGATATGGATGAATATTTACAAAAATATAAATTGCCTAGATTAACAGCAGAAGAAATAGAATACCTAAATAATCCCATATCAGAAAAAGAAATTGAACAAGCCATCAAAGAACTCCCTAAGAAAAAATCGCCAGGGCCTGATGGATTCACAAGTGAATTCTATCAGACATTCAAAGAGCAACTAATCCCAATACTATACAAATTATTTGATATGATAAGCAAAGAAGGAGTCCTACCAAATTCCTTCTATGACACAAATATGGTACTGATCCCAAAGCCAGGTAGACCAAAAACAGAAAAAGAAAACTATAGACCAATCTCCCTAATGAACATAGATGCAAAAAT
>NW_025347380.1:0-362 GCF_016433145.1 Gracilinanus agilis | reverse complement strand
AGACAAAGTACTAGTCAATCCAATAAGAAAAAGGAAAGAACAAAACAAAATTGACAGTATTAGAGATGAAAAGGGAGACCTCACCTATAATGAAGGAGAAATTAAGGCAATCATTAAGAACTATTTAGCCCAATTATATGGCAACAAATATAACAATTTAGGAGATATGGATGAATATTTACAAAAATATAAATTGCCTAGATTAACAGCAGAAGAAATAGAATACCTAAATAATCCCATATCAGAAATAGAAATTGAACAAGCCATTAAAGAACTCCCTAAGAAAAAATCCCCAGGACCTGATGGATTCACAAGTGAATTCTATCAGACATTCAAAGAGCAACTAATCCCAATACTATACA
>NW_025347379.1:0-8965 GCF_016433145.1 Gracilinanus agilis | reverse complement strand
TTCTCCTTCTCCTTCTCCTTCTCCTCATCCTCCTTCTCCTCCTCCTTCTTCTTCTCTCTGTCTTTCTCTGTCTCTACCCCCCCCCCCTCTCTCTTTCTCTCTCTCTCCCACCAGACCATAAAGTGGCTGATCTGCTTTGTTAGAGGGAAGCCCCTCCCCAGGAATTCCTTGCATGAAGGAAATCAAAGGTCTGGCTAAATTTAAAAAAAAAAAAAAGAAAAAGAAAATCTCTACCCAGGATAATGTTCATGAATTCTCTCTAGAGCTAACAGTTTGAGGTGGTGGGGAGACTAAGAAAAGGTTTCAGTCCTGAGGAACTGGTGTTGAGGTAGGCTTGAAGTCAAGCTTGGGCTTCTTCTTGAACAGAGTGGACCCTAAGTTGATGTTTGCTGAGTGGGCCTAAATGGAATTAACTGAAAACTCAGCTTTACTTTGACTGATGGGACCCAGAGGGGAAAAGATAGAGGATGGAGAGTGGGGCAGGGGACAGAATATACATAGAAATAACCTAACATAAAACACTAAAAGGAAGACAAACTCAGATTATATATGTAATTTTTAAAAGTTTTTTTATTGATGTCTTCTATCTTTTTATATAATCATAGTTTTTCTCAGTTTCCTTTCCCCTCTCTCTCCTCCTAAACTCAATCTATGTAATTGCTCATTATTCACTTTTTTTTTTAAACTTATTTTTTTAAATTTTTTTTTTTTATTTTAAACCCTTAACTTCTGTGTATTGACTTATAGGTGGAAGAGTGGTAAGGGTAGGCAATGGGGGTCAAGTGACTTGCCCAGGGTCACACAGCTGGAAGTGGCTGAGGCCGGGCTTGAACCTAGGACCTCCTGTTTCTAGGCCTGGCTCTCAATCCACTGAGCTACCCAGCTGCCCCCTCATTATTCACTTTTGATCTTTGTGATGGGGATGCTCTTTCCATTAATACTTTTGTAATTTCTGTCTGTATTTTGTGTATATGTAAGAAGACCTGAGTTGACATCTGGCCTCAGACATTTCTTAGTTGTGTGACCCTGGGCAAGTCACTTCACCCTGCTTATTTCAGTTTCCTCATCTGTCAAATGAGCTAAAGAAGGACATGGCAAACCACTTCAGGATCTTTGCTAAGAAAAGCTCAAATGGGGTCATGAAGAGTAGGACAGAACTGAAAGAACTTAAGAGTAACAAACAAGAAATTTCTGTGTTTATTTTCTTGTCTCCCCCTGCATCAATTCAGGGAGCGTTTCCCTTGCCTCTCTGTATCCACCATTTGCATAATTTCTTATAGCATGTCCATATTCCATTACCTTCCTGTGCCATAAATTGTTAGCCAATTGATGGTATCTACTGTTGCCAATTCTTTGCTATCACAAAAAGTGCTGCTATAACTATTTTGGCATAAATGGGGCCTTTCTTCTTATCAATGTTTCCTTGGGGGTATAAGCACAGTAATGGAGTATTTAGTCAGAGTATGTATATTTTAATCATTTTATTTGCATAATTCCAAATTTCTTTCCTGGCTAGTGAAATGATGCAGTGAATAGAGTGCCAGACCTGGAGTTAAGGACACCTTGTATTCAAATCCAGGCTCAGATACATGGATCACACTAGATGAATGGGTAGATCACTTAATCCTATTTCCTCAGTTTCCTCATCTGTAAAATAATCTGGAAAAGGAAATGACAAACATTCTAGTATCTTTGCCAAGAAAACTCCACTCAGACACTTCCTTGCCATGTGATCCTGGGCAAATCACTTAACCTTTTTTGCCTCGGTTTCTTCATGCAGAATTGGATATGACTGAATAACAACAAAATTACTTTCCAAAATGGTTGTACCCATTCTCAGTTCCACCAACAATGTATCAGTATGCCTCTTGTCCCACAACCTCTCCAATACTATTGGCATTTATCAAATCATTATTGATGGTTAATCTTTGTTTGAAAGAAGAGATATGAAAACATATTTTCTTCTCTCTATAGGAAAAGAATGTTGCATCCACTTTTTAAATTTTTGGCCTGTTGGTTTTGCTTAATTATTTTTCTGTTAAAAGAAAGGACCAATTTATAAAGAAACAACTCATTAAAAAATGGAAGGCATCTATGAAACTAAAAACATATATAAAACTCATCTTCTCTGGTGATAAACCAGATTTGATATTATAGACAAGATTCTCATCTATAGGGTATGTTTTCTAAAGGCCCAACCCTTCTGTGCAGGCTATCCCTGGAGCCAAGAGCCTTCAACTGGCCCTGGCCTTCCCGATGAACCCAACAAGGTTTGGTTTCCTTGCTACTGTGATGTGTCTTGACACTCTGGAAAATTACAACTGCATTTTTCAGAATGAAAGAGCAACTCTCTGCCCCTCGACATCTTGGAAACAGTCTTTGCTGCTGTCTTGTGTGCAATTTGTTTTGTCTTCAACTGAAACATCATTTTCTTTGTTTTTCTTCAGGCACAAGTAGGGATTTTGTCTTGATGGGAAAAGAAAGTGGCAGCATATCCCTCTCAACCCCTCTTCCTCTCTGGCTTTAATGGGGAGACAGACATTGGCTCATTACAGCTGGTGGATGTTATTCTAAAGGCGTCTTTTAAAAAAGCACAACATTTTGTTGTTTTAGAAATCAGAAAGATGGGACAGTTCTGTTAATGGATACATGCCTGAAAATCCCAGGAAAGGCTGTACACACCCTAAGAAGCAGTTACTGCTTTACCTGTTAGCTCTGTCTTCACTTTTACTCATTTGTTTAGTTTCCTCCTCTAGTCCTTAAAAAAAAAAAGCCACCACTTAACCTTGCCATGCCTTCAAGCTATGGGTTTCTTCTACCTCTTTTTCTTTTTGTGGTCAAAGAAAAGTCATCTATACTCTTCATCTCCCTCTTTCTTTTCAACCACTTGTAGTCTGGCCTCCATCCCCAAAAGTTGAACCATAATTGTCCTCTACCAGAGAATCTCTGTTAACTGCAGAATCTGATGATTTCTTCATCAACCCTTCTTGTTCTTGACTGCTCTGCCCCAGCATTTGACACTTTTGATGGCAGTATTCTCTTCTGGATATTCTCTCCTCCCTTGGCTTCACTGGAATTGACCCTTCATGGTATTTGAATGCTCCTTCTTACTTGGTATACTGCCTCTGGGGTCTGAGGACCTGAGTTCAAGTCCTGCTTCTGAAGTTGTGAGCAAATCATTTGACTACTCCCTCCTTTGATCGACTGTCCATCTCTCTCAACCTATCTCTCTTCTGGGCCCTCTTCTCTCTCTGTGTGTTTTTGTTTGGTGTTCTCATGAGCTCTTCTGAATTTGATTTTTATGCACTTTTATTTTTTTAAAAAATTTATCTTTATTTTATTCCAACAATTTTATACATACATTTCCCAAAGTTATATGATTAATGTTGTCTCTCTCCTCTCTTCCCTCCCCCCTCCCAGAGTTAATAAGCAATTTTACTGGGTTATACATGTATTTTCACTCAAAAATTTCCATATTATTCATTTTTGTAAGAGAATAATCTTATAGAAACCAAAACTCCAAATCCTATGCCCAAATAAACAAACAACAAATCATGTATTTTCTTCTGCATTTCCACTCCAACAGTTCTTTCTCTGGAGGTGATTAGCATTCTTTGTCATAAATCCTTCAGAACTGTCCTGGATCATTGTATTGCTGAGAGTAGCAAAGTCTAATTAGATTTGATCGTCCCACAATGTTTCAGTTACTGTGTACAATATTCTCCTGGTTCTGCTTATTTCACTCTGCATCAGTTCATGGACATCTTCCAGCTCTTTCTGAATCATCCTGTTCATCCTTCCTTATAGCACAATAGTATTCCATCACCATCATATTTTATGCACTTTTATAACAAATGTCTCCACATCTGACTATTTAGCCCAAATCTTACTCCCAAGCTCATTTTGCACCACCAGCTTCCTGGGGGACATCTTTGTTTGAATGGTATCTTAGCACTTAAATTCAAAATATCCAAAATATGATTCATTCTCATTGTAGTTGTTTTCAGTGGTGTCTGACTCTTCATGACCCTTTGGGCATTTTTTTAAAACAGAGATACTAGAGAGCTTTGCCATTTCCTTCTCCAGCTCATTTTACAGATAAGGAAACGGAGACAAACAGAGCTAAGTGACTTGCCCAGGATCACATAGCTAATAAGTGTCTGAGGCTGGATTTGAATTCAGGTTTTTCTGGCTTCAGGACCAGTGCTCTAATCACTGTGCTGCCTAGCTGTCCAATAATAATGATAGCTAGCATTTTTTGAGGGCTTTGAAATTTGCAAAGCACTTTATAAATATTTCATTTGGTTCTCAAAACAACCCTAAGAGGATTCCTTTTTTTACAGATGAGGCTGAATTTGAACTCAGGTCTTTCTGACTCTAGACCTGAAGTTCTATCTAGTGTGCTTCTTAGCTGCTCAGGTCTCATTCTGTTTCCCCTCTAAACCCACCCTAATTCCCTCTTTCTCTATTTTTGTTGAGGCTGATACCACCTTTCTAGGCCCCGACATTTGTAATTTCAGAGTTATCCCCAATTTCTTCACTGTCTTTTACTCCCCACATCACTTCCTTTATCAGATATTCTATCTATCTATCTATCTATCTATCTATCTATCTATCTATCTATCTATCAGTCTGTGTCTGTCTGTCTATCTATCCATCCATCCATCCATCCCTCTCTGTATCCATCTATCTGTCTATCTATCTATCTATCTATCTATCCATCTCTCTATACATCCATCCATCTATCTATCTGTGTGTCTGTCTGTCTGCCTGTCTGTTTGTCTATGTCTGTCTGTCTATCTATCTATCCATCCATCCATCTATCTATCTATCTATCTATCTATCTATCTATCTATCTATCTCTTCTATCTACCTAACCTGCCTACTATATATATATATATATATATATATACACATATATATATTTCTAGCGCTTGGCAGTCCTTAAAGATGTATTCTTATCTCATTCTTGCCATCTTTTTCTGATGTTAGTTAATATTTTTAGCATATTTCCATATCCATCATGTTGTGAAAGAAGACACGTATCACATACAAGAAAATATTCATGAAGGAAATAAAGTGGAAAATGGTATGCTTTGATCTGCATTCAAGTTTGGATAGAGCTCGTATTAATAGCTAGGGTTTATGTAGGGCTTTAATATTTGCAAAGGACTTTATATATATGTTAATTCATTTGATCTTCAAAACCACCCTGGGGGTAAGGGCTAATATTTCCATTTTACAGATGAGGCACTGAGGCAGACGGATATTAAATGACTTGTCCAGGTTACAGAGCTAGTAAGTCTCTAAAGTAGAATTTGAACTCAGGATCCACTGTGCCACTTAGCTGACTCCATATACCTTGAGTGGAAACGTGAACAGGCCTGGGACAAGTCATTCTCCTACTTTTGTATTTTTGGAACAGAAAAGCTATCCTACTTTAACGTTTACTCTTTTATATAATTATTAGAAATTGTCTAATAGGTTACAAGGTTTTGTTGATTCTATGTCCATGGCAGCTTTTGCACTCTTGGCTTTCACCTCATTTACAATACCACCTCAAGCCTTTGTTCCTTCTGGTCTAGACCATCGAAATGGGACTCTTTAGTCCCTCCTCTCTCCAATTCCCACTTCACACAGATGCCAAAAGAATCTGCTGAAGCTACAGAACTGGCCCACCTCTTTCTCCTTTTCAAAAAACCTTCAATAGGGGCAGCTGGGTAGCTCAGTGGAGTGAGAGTCAGGCCTAGAGACAGGAGGTCCTGGGTTCAAATCCGGCCTCAGCCACTTCCCAGCTGTGTGACCCTGGGCAAGTCACTTGACCCCCATTGCCCACCCTTACCAATCTTCCACCTATGAGACAATACACCAAAGTACAAGGGTTTAAAAAAAAACCTTCAATAATTCTTGTTGTCTTTAAGAAAAATGATAAACTCTTTCTTCTGCCATTGAACATCTTCCACAATCTTGTCTTTGAGTATTTTGTATATACCTTATAGAAACAGAAGGGAACAGTGGAAAGATCAATGACTTTAGAGTCACAGGACCTGGGTTCAAATCCCACCTCCAATACTTTCATCCTGTATGACTGTGGGTATATCACTTGGCCTCAGTTTCTTTCTTTTTTTTTTTAAACTCTTAACTTCTGTGTATTGGCTCATAGGTGGAAGAGTGGTAAGGGCTAGGCAATGGGGGTCAACTGACTTGCCCAGGGTCACACAGCTGGGAAGTGTCTGAGGTCACATTTGAACCCAAGGCCTCCCATCTCTAGCCCTGGCTCTCAATCCACTAAGCCACCCAGCTGCCCCCCTGACTCTAATTGTTAACCTGCCCCCTCTCCTTATGTCAGAACTCTGCCATTTCTACCCTCCCAATCCTGGGAGTCATCCCCCATCCTTTACTGTCCTTTACTCCCCATATCACTTCCCTTATCAGATATGCATCTCCAGGACCAAATGGAACAAGACTAATTCCTCTTCCATCTGACTTCTTGAAGGCAGCCACCATGTTTCCCCAAAGTCTTTTCTTCTGCTGTGGAAAGAACTTGAAAACCCTTCACTCTCCTGGTTGCCTTCCTCCAGCTGGGCTCCCGGTTATCCAAGCTCTCCCTAGAAAGTGGTACCCAGAAGTGACCACTCCGCATCCCCCTGTTCTGACCAGGGCCGAGCACCAAGGATGCTCCCTCCGGGATGCTAAGCTTTCTCAGGGCAGCCCCCCAGGGCATCACTTCTTTTCCCTTGGTGTCACTTGACTGACTCCTAGAAAGCGGTCCGTTTAAATTCTCGAATCTCTTTCAGAGGAGCAGCTGTTTTACTCCTTTGACCTCTGTCTGCCTCAGTTTCTTCATCTGTAAAATAGAGCTAAAAATTGCAGACATCAGAGTTTCTGTGAGACCCAAATGAGATCCTACATGCACGTGTGTGTATATTTGTATGTTTATAATGTACTCAATATATTTATAACATCTCTTCTCTATAGAAAGATGGTAAATATAGCCACAAATATAGATCGGTGTAGACGGCGCGGACTCCTTTACAGAACCTAAAGCGGGGGATAAAGGCTCTTCTTGGGATTGTCTTGTATTTGCGGCCATTGGCCCCTCACTGGAAGGCTCCCTCTCCGTTTATCTCTTCTAGATTTCACCTTATTTGGGGCGACCTTCCCATCGCTTTCATGCAGGATGGTTTCCACCGCCACGCAGGTAAGAGAGAAACTCTCTCCTCCCAATCAAAGGATAATTTCAGGTTTTCAAGGATGCTGTTTCAACACATCTCCATGGGGATGCTCGGCAAGCCACGTGCCTGGGCTGGGGCGGGCGCATCTCGCCGCCGAGTCCTCGGCATCCTGGGCTGGCTCACACCTAAGGCGGGTGCCCAGTTTCTTTGCCTATATATATGCTGCTTAACAGGGTGGCCTTTGTGCCAGGGGCACAGATTGGAGCCAGCCTTTTGTAATGTTATTGAGGAAAAAATGGCGAAGAAGGGAAGCGGCGGAAAGGGGCAAAAAGGCAAAGAGTGGGTGTGGGGAATAAAGGGCACAGAGGTCCAGCCATTGGGGGAAGGGTGGACGGGTCATCTGGTCATCTGGTTGGCTTTTATGGTTTCCCTCGTTTATGAGATTTTTATTTATTTTTCTGGCCATCTTCCATTTATCTTTCCTATGTGAACACGATTTTTCCTTGTTGGCTGATCACCTGAAAATTAATTTCTCAGTGCCTCGATGGCCACGGGAAGAGGCTTTCTCTGTCCCGTCCCATCTCTCTCCCCGCCGCCACCCACGTAAGAGCTCTTTGTTGGAGACGTAAGTGCTCAGGAAGGCTGAGGCGAGTTTCCAATTTGGAATGGGCAGCATGTCAGGAGCAAACAAGGGCTCATCTGTGCACGATCCAGCCCGGGCTCTGGTGAAATTTCCTCCGAGGCCACAGAAAAAGGAGGCTCAGCATTCATAAACTCGGGGGGGGGGGCGGGCTGAGGTGCCCTGCCCACTGAGCCACACTGCCCCCAGGCATGCCAACCGGGATGAATGCTTCCAGTGATGAGATGAAGGCTCGGAAAACAAACACACTCACTCGGATTTCGGCGATTTGGGGGAAGCTTGGGAATAGTTTGTCCTAGTTGGGACCGATTCGTGCTGCCAGGTCTGCCCGCAGATGTGTCTAAGTTCAGCCATCTTGAATAATGATATATTACAGGGTCATGAAGAACTTGGGGATTTGGACCTCTGAAGTCAACTCGGCTGGCTAATTACAGGGTGTGATGGAAAGAGTACTGACCCTGGAACCAGAGAACCTGAGTTCAAATCCTGTCTGGTCCTCTAGAATCTTTGTTCTCACCTGTAAAATGAGAACATTATACTAGAAGGCCTCTGAGCTCCTTCCAGCTCTAGGGATGTGATCCCTCCTTTTCCAGACAAAGAACTTGGAATCCAGAGTTGTTAAGTATGTGCCTGAGGGTCACACAGCTAGTAAGGTGCAATGTCAAGATTCCCACTCAGGGCCTCTGACTCCACTGTATCCTTCTCACTGTCCTATGCAGCTCTTGTTAATTCTAAGATTTTATTTCATAAACATTTACTAAAAATCTAATACTTGTGTTGTTCTGGGGGAGAGAGAGAGAAGGAGGGACGTAGTGAGGAAGGGAAGGAGAGAGAAAGAGAGAGAGAAAGAGAGAGAGAGAGAGAGAGAGAGAGAGAGAGAGAGAGAGAGAGAGANNNNAGAGAGAGAGAGAGAGAGAGAGAGAGAGAGAGAGAGAGAGAGAGAGAGAGAGAAGGAGGGAGGGAGGGAGGGAAGGAGGAAGGGAAAGTGAGAAGGAAAGAGAGAAAAGGGAGGGAAGGAGGAAGGAAGAAAGGAAGGAAAGAAGGAAAGGAAAGAAAAGAAGGAAGGGAAGAAAGAAAAAGAAAAGGGAGGGAAGGAAGGAAAGGAAAGAAAGAAAGAAAAGGGAGGGAAGGAGGAAGGAAGGAAGGAAGG
>NW_025347378.1:489-1218 GCF_016433145.1 Gracilinanus agilis | reverse complement strand
ACACATATGAGGCGGGTGGACATACACAAGTTTAAGGTTCAGGGTTTGAGCAAAATCTTTTGGGCATCAAATGAGAAAAAGAAGGCAGGAGTGGCTATTATGATTTCTGACAAAGCCAAAGTAAAAATAGATATGATTAAAAAAGACAGGGAAGGTCATTACATCCTGATTAAAGGCAGTATAAACAATGAGGAAATAACACTGCTCAATATGTATGCACCAAGTGGCATAGCACCCAAATTCATAAAGGAGAAACTGGCAGAGCTCAAGAAGGAAATAGATAGTAAAACCATACTAGTGGGAGATCTAAATATTCCTCTGTCAGATCTAGATAAATCAAACCGAAAAATAAATAAGAAAGAGGTAAGAGAGGTGAATGAAGTCCTAGAAAAATTAGATCTAATTGATATGTGGAGAAAAATAAATAGGGACAAAAAGGAATACACCTTCTTTTCAGCTGCACATGGTACATTTACAAAGATTGACCATGTAATAGGGCATAGAATCATGGCAAACAAATGCAAAAGAGCAGATATAATAAATGTAACCTTCTCAGATCATAATGCGATAAAAATAATAATCAGTAAGGGCACCTGGACAGGCAAGTCAAAAACCAATTGGAAATTAAACAATATGATTCTTCAAAACCAAATTGTCAAAGAAGAAATCATAGAAACAATCAACAATTTCATTGAAGAGAATGACAATGATGAGACATCCTACCAAACT
>NW_025347378.1:0-391 GCF_016433145.1 Gracilinanus agilis | reverse complement strand
AGAAAGAGGTCAGAGAGGTGAATGAAGTCCTAGAAAAATTAGATCTAATTGATATGTGGAGAAAAATAAATAGGGACAAAAAGGAATACACCTTCTTCTCAGCTGCACATGGCACATTCACAAAGATTGACCATGTTATAGGGCATAGAATCATTGCAAACAAATGCAAAAGAGCAGAAATAATAAATGTAACCTTCTCAGATCATAATGCAATAAAAATAATAATTAGTGAGGGCACTTGGACAGGAAAATCAAAAACTAATTGGAAATTAAATAATATGATTCTTCAAAACCAATTTGTCAAAGAAGGAATCATAGAAACAATCAACAATTTCATTGAAGAAAATGACAATGATGAGACATCCTACCAAACTCTGTGGGATGCAGCCAA
>NW_025347377.1:435-5839 GCF_016433145.1 Gracilinanus agilis | reverse complement strand
AAAGGGCTATAAAAGAATGCCTGCCCTTTGATCCAGCCATACCATTGCTGGGTTTGTACCCCAAAGAGATCATAGATAAACAGACTTGTATGAAAACATTTATAGCTGTGCTTTTTGTGGTGGCAACAAACTGGAAAAGGAGGGTATGTCCTTCAATTGGGGAATGGCTGAACAAACTGTGGTATATGCGGGTGATGGAATACTATTGTGCTAAAAGGAATAATAAACTAGAGGAGTTCCAGGTGAACTGGAGAGACCTCCAGGAACAGATGCAGAGCGAAAGGAGCAGAGCCAGAAGAACATTGTACACAGAAACTGACATACTGTGGTAAAATTGAATGTAATGGGCTTCTGTACAGCAAGAATGCAATGAGCCAGGACAGCTCTGAAGGATTTATGGTAAAGAATGCTACCCACATTCAGAGGAAGGACTACAGGAGAGGAAACATATAAGAAAAGCAACTGCTTGAACACATGGGTCGGGGTGGACATGATTGAGGGTGTGGACTCGAAACTACCACACCAATGCAACTACCAACAATTTGGAAATAGGTCTTGATCAAGGACACATGACAAAACCAGTGGAAATGTGCGTCAGCCATGGATGGGGGGAGAGCGGTGGGTGAAGGGGAAAGTAGGAGCATGAATCATGTAACCATGTTAAAAATGATTATTAATAAATGTTAAAAAAAAACTGACTATATACTTTCAGGAGGAAAGATGGGCATTTAATAAAATAGAAGATTTCCAAGTATTCCTGAAGAAAAGACAAGAATTCAATATAAAACTTGATGTCCAAACACAAAATTCAAGAGAACCATAAAAAGGTAAATAAGAAAGAGAAAAAATTGAAGGGCTTCAATAACGTAAAATTGTTTAAATTCCTATATGGAAAGATGATATCTATAACTCTTCAAAATTTTCATCATTTCTGTCATAGTAGATAGAAGGAACATACATAGTCAGAGGGTGTGGTATTAAGCTGTTTAGGATGATATGTAAAAAATTGGGGGGAAAAAGAGGATTGTACAAAAAGAAATGCAAAGGAAGAGGTAAAATGAGGTAAATTATACCACATAAAGAGATGCATGGGGTGGAGGAGAATGCTATTACAAGGAGGGGAGGATGAGGATGGTGCCAGATAATACTTAAACTTTACTCTCATTGGAATCAGTTCATAGAGGGAAGAACAGCCAAATTTATTGAGGTATAGAATCCTATCTTACCCTATAGAGAAATAGAAGGGGAATAAAGAAGAGAGGTGTGGGTAGGGGAGTAATGTAAGGAAAGGAAAAGTTAGGGGGGTGATTAAAAGAACATAAAGAGAAGTAGGAGGGGAAAAGAAGGGAGGTGGTGGAAAGTGGAGAAAATAAGGAAGGGGGAAAAGGGGAACTGATTAAAAGCAAAACACTGGTATAGAAGGAAAAAGTGAAAGAAGAAAGGGCAAAATTAAAAAAGAAAATCAAAATGATGAGGAATACAGAGATGGTAATCATAACTGGGAATGGGAAAGGGACGAACTCACCCATAAAATAGAAGCAGTTAGTAGAGTGGATTAAAAACTAAAATCTCACAATATTTGTTTACAAGAAACATACATGAGGCAGGGAGACACACACCAGGTAAACGTAAGAGGCTGGAGCAGGATCTATTGGGCATTAACTGAGAAAAAGAAGGCAGGAGTAGTAATCAAGATATCAGACAGAGCTAAAAAAAAATATATCTGATTAAAAGACATAAGGAAAGTAATTCCATTCTGATAAAAGGCAGTATAGATAATGAAGAAATATCAGTACTCAGCATATTAAGTACCAAATGGTATAGCCTCCAAATTTTTAAAGGAGAAAGTATTAGAGGTTAAGGAGGAAATAGATAGTAAAACTATACTATTAGGAGACCTCAACCTTCCCCTTTCAGAACCAGATAAATCAAACCAAAAAATAAATAAGAAAGAAATAAGGGAAATGAATGAAATATTAGAAAAATTAGAGTTAATAGATATCTGAAAGAAAAATGCATAGGGATAAAAAGGAATAAACATGGTACATATACATATACAAACATTGAAAATGTACTAGAGCATAAAAACATCACAAACAAATGAAGAAAACAAATATGATAAATGCAACTTTTTCAGATCATAATGAAATAAAAATTATAATTAGTAAGGGTTCATGAAGAGGAAAATTAAAATTAATTAGAAATGAAATAATCTAATTCTTCACAACTGGTGGGTTAAAGAACAAATCATGGAAACAATTACTGATTTCATTGAAAAGAATGACAATGAGGAGGCAACATATCAAAATTTATGGGATACAGTCAAAGCAGTACTCAAAGGAAAATTTATATCCTTGAGTGCCCATATATCAACAAAAAAGAGAGGAGACAAATTGGACATGTAATTAAAAAAAACTAGAAAAAGAACAAATTAAAAATCCTCAGATGAAGACTAAATTAGAAATCCTAAAATCAAAGGAGAAATCAATAAAATTGAAAGTAAAAACTATTGAACTAATGAATAAGACAAAGAGCTGTCATTTTGAAAAAAAACAAAGAAAATAAATAAAGCATTGCTTACTCTAATTTTAAAAAGGAAAGAAGAGAATCAAATTAACAGCATCATGAATGAAATGGGCAATTTCACCCCTAATAAAGAGGAAATTCTGGTAATCATGCAGGACTATTTTGCCCAACTATATTGCAATAAATATGACAATCTAGGTGAAATGGATGAATATTTGCAAAAATACAAATTTCCTAGATTAACAAAACAGGAAATAAAATACTTAAATAATCTCACCTCAAAAAAAGAAATTGAACAAGCCATCAAGGAACTTCCTAAGAAAAAATCCCTGGGGCCAGATGGATTCACAAGTGAATTCTATCAATTATTTAAGGAACAATTAGTCACAACATTAAACAAATTATTTGACAAAATAAGCAAAGAAGGAGTTTTACCAGATTCTTTTTATGACACAAATATGGTACTGATTTCCAAGCCAGGGAAACCAAAAAACAGAGAAAGAAAACTATAGACCAATATTCTTAATAAACACAAAGGCAAAAATATTAAATAAAACACTAGCTAAATGGCTACTGCAAACTATCACAAGGATTATTCACTATGACCAGGTGGGTTTTATACCAGCAATGCAAGACTGGTTCAATATTAGGAAAACCATCAGTATAATTGACCATATCAACCACCACACTTAGAGAAATCACCTGATAATCTCAATAGATGCAGGAAAAACCTTTGGAAAAATACAACAAACATTCCTATTGAAAACACTAGAAAGTATAGGAATAAAAGGGCCTTTCCTCAAAATAATAAGCAGAATTTATGTAAAACCATCAGCAAGTATCATCTTTAATGGGGATGAATTAGATCCCATCCCAATAAGATCAGGAGTGAAGCAAGAATGCCCATAATCACCACTACTGTTTAGTATTATACTAGAAATGCTAGCAGTAGCAATTAGAGAAGAAAAAGAAATTGAAGGGATTAAAGTAGGCAATGAGGAAACTAAACTATTACTCTTTGTAGACAATATACTTAAAGAATCCCAGAAAATCAACTAAAAAAATCTAATGAAAATAATAACTTTAGAAAAGTTACAGGGTACAAAATAAACCCACATAAATTAGTAGCATTTCTATATGTTTCCAACAAAATTCAGTAGCAGGAGATAGAAAGATAAGCACCATTTAAAATCATTCTAGACAATATAAAATATTTGGGAATCTAATTGCCAAGAAAAACTCAGGAACCATATGAACACAACTGCAAAGTGTTTTTCACATAAATAAAACTAGCTCTAAACAATTGGAAAAACATTAATTGCTCATGGGCACACAGAGATAATATAATTAAATTGACAATCCTACCTAAATTAATTTACTTATTCAGTGCCATAGCTATAAAAATACCCAAAAACCTTTTTATAGAATTAGAAAAAATTATAATGAAGTTCATCTGGAAGAACAAAAGATCAAGAATAGCAAGGTAACTATTAAAAAAAATACAAAGGATGGTGGCCTCACAGTACCAGATTTTAAACCTTACTATAAAGCAGTGATGATAGAAACAATATAGTAGCTGCTAAGAGACAGAAGGATCAGTGGAATAGACTTTTAAATGACTTCAGTAAGCTAGTGTTCAATAAACCCAGAGATCCCAGCTTTTGTGAAAAGAACCCACTATTTGACAAAAACTGCTGGGAAAATTGGAAAATAGTATGGGAAACAATAAGTTTAGATCAACATCACACATCCTATACCAAGATAAATTCAAAATGGGTAAATGACTTAAATATAAAGAGTGAAATCATAAATAAATTAGCTGAACATAGAACAGTATACCTGCCAGATCTATGCGAAAGGAAAGAATTTAAGACCAAGGAAGAGACAGAGAATATTACAAGATATAAAAGGAATAATATCAATTATATTAAATTTAAAAGGTTTTGTACAAACAAAACCAATGCAACTAAAATTAGATGGGAAAGAACAAATTGGGAATATTTTTAATAACAAAAATCTTTGACAAAGGGTTAATTTCTCAAATTTATAAGGAATTAAGTCAAATGTACAAGTAATCAAGACATTTCCCAATTGACAAATGATCAAGGGATATGAATAGGCAGTTTTTAAGAGATGAAGAAATCAAAATAATCAATAATGACACGAAAAAGTTTTCTAAATACCTCCTGATTAGAGAAATGTCAAACAAAACAACTCTGAGATACTACCTCACACCTAGCAGATTGGCCAATATGACAGTAAAGAAAATAATAAATGTTGGAGGGGATGTGGAAAAATTGGGACACTAATGCATTGTTGGTGGGAATTGTGAAATGATCTAACCATTCTGGAAGGCAATTTAGAATTATGCCCAAAGGGCTTTAAAAGATTCCATGCCCTTTGATCCAGAAATACCACTATTAAGTTTGTACCCGAAAGAGATAATAAAAAAATGGTTGTACAAAAATATTCATAGAGACACTCTTTGTGGTGGCAAAAAATTGGAAAATGAGGTGGTGTCCATCCATCAGGCCCTGGCGATTTTTTCTTAGGGAGTTCTTTGATGGCTTGTTCAATTTCTTTTTCTGATATGGGATTATTTAGGTATTCTATTTCTTCTGCTGTTAATCTAGGTAGTTTATATTTTTGTAAATATTCATCCATATCTCCTAAATTGTTATATTTATTGCCATATAATTGGGCAAAATAGTTTTTAATGATTGCCTTAATTTCCCCTTCATTAGAGGTGAGGTCTCCCTTTTTATCTTTGATACTGTCAATTTGGTTTTCTCCTTTCCTTTTTTTTATTAGATTGACCAGTACTTTGTCTATTTTATCTGTTTTTTCAAAGTACCAGCTTCTAGTCATATTTATTAAT
>NW_025347377.1:0-335 GCF_016433145.1 Gracilinanus agilis | reverse complement strand
TTTCCCCCTGAGTACTGCCTTGGCCGCATCCCACAGAGTTTGGTAGGATGTCTCATCATTGTCATTTTCTTCAATGAAATTGTTGATTGTTTCTATGATTCCTTCTTTGACAAATTGGTTTTGAAGAATCATATTATTTAATTTCCTATTAGTTTTTGATTTTACTGTCCAGGTGCCTTCACTAATTATTATTTTTATTGCATTATGATCTGAGAAGGTTACATTTATTATTTCTGTTCTTTTGCATTTGTTTGCAATGATTCTATGCCCTCTAACATGGTCAATCTTTGAGAATGTGCCATGTGCAGCTGAGAAGAAGGTGTATTCCTTTTTGT
>NW_025347376.1:0-1362 GCF_016433145.1 Gracilinanus agilis | reverse complement strand
GGCAGATAAAGAAGTGAGATTAATCCAATCAATAGAGGATTAATCCCCAAAATTGGACAGACAAGAAGTTTTCAGAGGGCAGAGAAAGTAACTACAAACCTCCATTACCAGCTGCATCTTTCATCAAAGATCATTAAATACATCTGCTCAAACTAGCAGAACAAGGAGGGGAAAAACATGAGTAAGCAACAGAAAAAGAAAAAAGAATGACAATTGGCAGCTTCTTTCAAAGAAGTGAAAAGAGTGCAAATGAAACAGAAACAGAAGAAGAGGAAGTAGTTCCAGTGACCTGGACACAGGCTTTGGAAGATTTCAAAATTCAATTAACTCAAGAATTTAAAACTCAATTAACTCAAGAACTTCAGTAACTCAAAAAGCAATCAAGAGAGGCTGAAGACAATTTGAAAAAGGAAATACATGAACTAAAACAAGAAAATAAAGTCTAAGTCTATAATAAAGTCTAAAATAAAGCCAGAATTGGCCAGCTTGAAAAATGAAGCAAAGAAGGCAAAAGATGATCTACAAAGAAAATCAGACCAGAAAGAGAAGGATGACCAAAAAGCCAGGGATGAAATTCAGTCTTTAAAAAACAGAACTCAACAACTAGAAGCAAATGACTTCACAAGGCAGCAAGAATATATTAAACAAAATTTAAAAAATGAGAAATTTGAGGAGAATATGAAACACCTCATTGATTCAACCAAAGATCTGGAGAACAGAACTAGAAGAGACNTCCACAACTGACAACTTCCAGGAATATTATAGCCAAATTCAAAAACTACCAGAGCAAGGAAAAATTATTACAAGCTGCTAAAAAGAAGTCATTCAGATACCAGGGAACCACAGTTAGGATAACACAGGATCTGGCTTCATCTACATTGAAGGACTGGAAGACATGGAACACAATGTTCCAGAAAGCAAGAGAACTGGGTCTAAAACTAAGAATCAACTATCCAGCAAGACTCACCATATTATTTCAGGGGAAAGCATGGTCATTCAATAAAACAGAGGTCTTCCAAATATTCATCAAGAAAAAACCAGACTTAAACAGAGAGTTTGCTGCCCAAACCCAGAACTCAAGAGAATCAACATAAGTTAATTAAGAGAATGGGGGGAGGAGAAAAAACTTCTTTTCTTTAAGGGACACAATAAGTTCAATCAATTTATATCTCAAGAAGAAAAGAAAATATTGGCAAATATTAAAAATTATTATTACCAACACAGTAACTAGAAGAAGTTTACGTAGAGGGAACAGGGACAAACTATATAGGATGAAATGTCAAGCAATATATAAATGTAAATATAAATACATATATATGTATGTATATATGTATGTATAAATATATACAAAACTGGGGGGGG
>NW_025347375.1:138-1107 GCF_016433145.1 Gracilinanus agilis | reverse complement strand
TCATTCTTCTGACCACTATAATAATGAATACTTAATAGTGAATAGACTTCACTACAGAGAATTATACATAGCATTTATCCACATAGGAATACAGATAATTAGATCTTACTGAGGCCCTTAAAAAGGCAAATTTAAAAAATTATGAGTTTTCTTTCTTTCCCCTCTGTTTCTTATTTACCTTTTCATGTTTCTCTCGATTTTTGTGTTTGGATATCATACTTTCCATTTAGCCCTGGTCTTTTCTGTGCAAATACTTGGAAATCTTCAATTTTGTTGAAAGCCCATACTTTCCCCTGGAATTATATAGTCAATTTTGATGGGTAGTTGATCCGTGGTTGCAGGCCCAGCTCTCTTGCCTTTCTGAATATCATATTACAAGCTTTGCGGTCTTTTAGTGTGGAGGCTGCCAGTTCCTGTGTGATCCTGATTGGTGCTCCTTGGTATTTGAATTGTCTCTTTCTGGCTTCTTGTAAGATTTTTTTTCTTTTACTTGGAAGCTCTTGAGTTTGGCAATTATATTCCTGGGCGTTTTCTTATCTGGATTGAATGTGGGGGGTGATCTATGGATCCTTTCAATGTCTATATTGCCCTCTTGTTGTAGAACTTCAGGGTAATTTTGCTGAATAATTTCTTTTCATATGGAGTCCAAATTTCTATTAATTTCACCCTTTTCAGGGAGACCAATGATTCTCAAATTGTCTCTTCTAGACTGGTTTTCTTGGTCTGTCACTTTCTCATTGAGATATTTCATGTTTCCTTCTATTTTATCAGTCTTTTGGCTTTGTTTTATTTGTTCTTGTTGTCTTGAGAGATCATTAGCTTCTAATTGTTCAATTCTAGCCTTTAAAACGACTGGTTTTCGGCTATAATCTTTTGGTTTTCGGCTATGATCTTTTGGTTTTGGGCTATAATCTTTTGGTTTTTGGCTATAATCTTTTGGTTTTCCTTTTCAATCTGGTCATTTCTGGT
>NW_025347375.1:0-105 GCF_016433145.1 Gracilinanus agilis | reverse complement strand
TTGATTATCTTGGGATGGTTTGGATGTGATTGCTTGTTTTTTCTCCTCTCCTGATTGTTCGGTAGTCTGGATTTTCTCTGTGTAAAAGTTGTTGAGTGTTAAAGA
>NW_025347374.1:0-2958 GCF_016433145.1 Gracilinanus agilis | reverse complement strand
TATATATATAAATCTCTTCTTATTACACCATTAGCGCCTTGAGAATAGAAACTGCCTTTTATATTTCTTTGTATCTCTAGCATGTAGTACAGTGCCTGGCACAGAGTAGGTGCTTATTGCCCAAGAGAGTGACTAACAGTCTAATCCTGACAAGAGACAAACTCCCAACTCCCTCATACAGGGAATGGAATACTCTAGCTTCCTTGGCATCCATCTAAATCCCAGTTAAAATCCCAAATTCAAGAAGCCTCTCCCAATCTCTCTTAATTCTAATATTTTCTCTTTGTTAGTAATTTTCTATTTTATCTTGCTTATTGTTTGTATATTATCTTTCTCATTAGATTTTGAGCTGCTCAAAGGCAGAGGCTATCATTTTTCTCTTCTTTTTTTTTAACTCTAGTGCTTATTACAGTGCCTGGTACATGTACTAGTTGCTTGATAAATGTTTGTTGATTGCCTGATTGACAAATGATTTCACTTCTTGGTGCTCAAAGGCAACTCTGCTACAACAAATTGCAGAGAAGATAGCAACCTATCTTAGTAGAAGTTTATCACTTAGAGCTCTCTAGCCTGATGAAGTCTTAACTTAAAAAACAAAAACCAGCTTTTGTTAAAATTAAGGCATATAACACACATAAAGATTTAGTAAACATGAAGTTCTATATAAACAATGAAATACTACGTATGTACTCAACAGCAATCAAATCTGCTGGATAATTATACCACTTGACTTTAACAATGTATTTCAAATATGATCCTTCTCTATAAAGACCTACCATTCTCTTGCTACTCTTTTTACCTATTTTGAAACTATGGAGTTTATCACATTTGTAAATGTGACACTTAGAAAGGGCATTCATTTGATTTAATTTCATGATGACCATATTTGCCGACATTTGAAAATAACCTTTTCATGATAACATCTGTCCAGACTGGTACAACATGGCTGGGATATATATAGCTGGACACTTCGTTCATCTCTGCTGCCAGATAAACAACAACTCTGAACTTCTGGCTTGCTTTGCTGACCTTTCTGTTTATTTTCTCATCAAAAGTATCAATTATAGTAAAACAAGCCTAACCTTTTAAATTTTTTTTGTTCTATGGAATTTGTGAATGACTTTTTGTTTTACTATTACCTACATTTCCCTCTGCCTCACTCTGCCAGAGAGCCATCCCTTATAAACCAGAGGAAGTAAAAAGAGAAGACAAAAAATTTCATCAAAATGAAGGTAGCATATTAACTAGATGACATTATATACAGAGTTCCATATGCATAGCCTCCCACTTCTGCAAAGAACTAAATTAGGATAAAATAATTTATTATTATTTTACTTTTTCATCAAACAAGGTAGAGTATTGGTCTAGGATAGATGTGTGTTCAGATACCATATTTGTTACTTAGTAGTTTTAATGACCATAGGCAAAACATTTAGCCTCTGTTTTCCTCAGTTTCCTCATTTGTAAAATGAGAAAAATAGTTGCGATATCAATCTTAAGGGAATTGTTGTGAAATTTATATAAGAGAATTCATGAAAAGTACTTTTAAGACAATATATACAGAAGATTCTGAAGTCTTAATGTAGTTTTAATCTATTAAAGTCATTATATTATATTTATATTTGTATGAACTGATTAAATATATGCATCTTCCTCTTTTCACTAATAACATTTCTTTTCTTTCCATTTTCTTTTTTTAATATGCTCCTTTGCCCTGCCTTTCTTCTTCCCAACTTTATGTCTCAGTCTCCTGTCAGCCCAGGCTTTGAGGTACGTACTAACTCTTCCCTAATCCTTTTGGAGAATATGTTTCTATATCTTCTTCAAACTAAAATTTGAATGTTTATTTAAGTCTTTGATTCTGTATTGTCATAGTAATATAGTTATTGTTTCAGATCTTATCAATCTAAAAAATAAACATAAACCCCTGATACATACACATGTATATGTGTAACACTCATGTATTTGCATATATATACACCGATGTGCACATAATACATATGTGTGTGTCACATCTGTGGTATTGTGCTAGGAATACCTGGCATTTGAATGTTTCCTCAACCTTCATCCTCCAACCTTCCCAAATTTTTTATTCCACTATTTTGAATATATTTGTATTTACGCTCTTTATAAGTATTCTTTAAATACTCACCTATTTAAGTTGTCTTCTCTATCACACTGTAAGGTCCTCCAAAGTCAAGATTGTTTCATTCTTTTATTTGTATCCCTAGCACTTGGCACATAGCTAATGCCTGGTACCAAAATAGATGCTGAATTTATGCTGGGTGATTGATCGATGAAACAATCTCTTCCCTAAGAAAATGTACATTTTACTAAGTAAAGGAAAACTAAGACAATATATAAGCAGATAAGAAAATTTTGACTAGATATGAAAGTCGTAGCCACATAGAGTCTGGACTTCTCAGACTTGGTGAGTACCCAAGACTGTGTTACCAAAGTCTGATGACCAGAATGTTTCCAGATAGAGAACACCCACAGTTCTTCTGTGCCACTGAATTTATCCTTGCTGTGTATTCTTAGATAAAGTAAATATTCCGTTGTTGAATGTTCAAAGACTTGTGTCTCATCTTGTGTCAACATTGAACCTTTACTAAGAGAATGCTGGCATTGAAATCATGCCTCAGCACTTCTTGGTGAAGTGTGCTTCTTTCAAAAATCCATTGTTGGGGGCAGCTAAGCAGAACAATGGAGAGATCATCAGGTTGGGGGTGTCGGTGGGGGTGAATCGGATTCATATTTGGCCTCAGGCAATTCGTAGCTGTGTGACCCTGGGCAAATCACTTAACCCATATTTACCATTTTTGTTCATTGTCTATATTTAAGAAAGTACAACAATAGAGACTAAAATTAAAAGTGTGAATACATAACATTCCCCTTCGCTCATTGGGTTATAAACTATTTTCCAACATGCTCCTCTTTTGCTCTGAAAACACTTCT
>NW_025347373.1:0-2827 GCF_016433145.1 Gracilinanus agilis | reverse complement strand
GCTTCATCACAAAGAGAAAGGTTACTGGTTAAATTAAAGAGAGAGGCAGGATTAAAACTTGTAATCCCTCCGTTTCCAGGCAATCCCTCCATCCTCCTTTCTGGGTTCTTCCTCCCCTAACCCAAAGCTTGGCAACCATTGGTTCTATGAGGAAGCAGGAATTCAGGCATGGAACAAGACCAGGCAGACTCCAATGGTGCTCCATCTAGGAGTTTTCTTCTTGTCTTCGACTTTGTTAATATTCCCTTCCTCTAATTTCCTCAACCCTCACATGGTCCTACAAAGTCACTAAAATAGTACGTCTTCTGTCCTCTCAACTGCTGTCACTAGCCTGTGCCATCTTGGCCCAAATGCTTTCTTTTTTCCCCTTAGTTCACCCTAGCACAAAGATGGAATTAATCCTTTTTAGCAGGATTTACTAACATTTAAGGGAAAGAATGCAATTGAGTAGGGAGTAGGCTGAATCAGTCCATCTAGCTCAGACTCTGGGTCCAGAACTGAAGATGAGAGAGGACGAAGGCTTCAGCACATTGCAGGAATTATTCAATGCTTCTAATGTACATCAAAAGCTACTCTACTCTTTTGAACACAAATATTCCCTTGGAGATTATATGTGGCTAAGGAGCATGGAACATTAGTCTAAAGATTCACAAATGTCAGTGACACAAAAGCCCAAGAGAAATATCCATGGTGGACATAGCATGTTTGCATCATCTGACCTACAACATGTGTTTACAAATTGGTGTAAACCATGCCTTCTGGATATATATAACTAAAAAAGGAAGTAGGCAATAATATTGGATAACAGCAGAGCTCTTGTATATTAGAGTAGTGTCTACAAAAGAGGGAAAGGTAGATGAGAGAGAGAGAAAGAGAAAAAGAGAGACAGAAAGAGATAGAGAGATGTATTTCATCAAAATTCATTTCCTTTGCAAGCCTATATATTTTAATTAATATACTTTAAAATATTATTCTGAGAAAGGGTCCATATCCTTCCCTAAACTTCTAAAGGAGTCAATAACACACACACACACACACACACACACACACACACACACACACACACAATCTCAAGAACCCCTAGTTTAAGACTTCCAAGGTCCCGGGTTGGAGCTTCCTCTTCTAAGCAGTTTCTATGTGAATCTCTTTATAGGTTTTGCTCTATCCTCCTATAAATTTTTCCTGCTGTCTGCCTCCAGTTTCTCATTTGTAAAATGGGGAAAATAATTGTACTTCTTCCAGAGTTATTGTTAAGGATAAGATGAGATGTTTTTAAGTAATTTACAAAACCTAGGGTGTTATTACAAGTGTTAGCTATAATGATAATTGATATACATAATCATATAATATTATTATGGATATTATTATTATATTTTGTATCATTCTTTTAAAATATTTTTCCCCTGCTGAAAGTGACCTATGGGTATTCTGAATAGATGCTTTGCTTTCTATATACAGAAATTCTGGAAAGCTTTCTTCCATGACTTCCTGCATTATTATATTCAAGTATTTCATTTGTCACGTTTTTCTAGCAGGCCTGTGGTCCTCAAGTTAACTCCATGTTTCCGTTCTTTAAAGTTAGTCATTTTGGTTTGTGTAAAATTCCTGTTTTCTTTTAACATTTCTGCCTTTGGCTACTCTTCTGCCAAATTTTCCTCCTTGGCATTTTTATATTCTCAATCCATATAAACTGCATTTCTTCTGGCTCCTCTTTCACTACTTTAGAGAGATTTTTCCATCATGGATTCAATTTTTTCCTAATTTGTTCTTTGTGTTTTTAAATTCTGCATTGAGAGTTCTGATTTTTGTTTGATATTTCTTCCTATCTCTTTTTATTTCTCTTTTGAGTCTTTCAGAAATTTCTCCATCTACATTCTCTGAGGAGTCCACAGAATTTTGTCTTTCATCAGGTAGTATTAATCATTTTCTTTCATATTTTAATATTTTAAAACGATTTTTGTGTTCTCTTTGAGGTGTTACACATTCTTCCATCTTGTTCTGAAATCTTCTCTATTGAATTTATTTCCTTTGGTGATCACTTTTTCTTCACAAAATCCTTACTACTATGCTTCATCATCATACTGAGTTGACCCTGAGTCCTCAAAGCCTATGCCAATGGACTGCAGAATCTGGCTGATGTTAGAGTTCTGGGAAGCAGTTGAGGATAACCCCTAGAACAGACTGAGTTTGTTTGTCCAGCCTTAGGACCACCCTAAGCAATAAAACACAGGCAGATCACTAATACTTTGTCTACTTAATGATGAAGCTCTTTTGGCTGGGGAAATCCATGAAAGAAAACAAAACAGAACAAATGTTAAATGATTCTCAGTCATATATAGTCCCCTTCTTCTTTAGGAACAGTAACAGAATATTAGGAAAAGTCACAAAGAATATTAAGAACCATACGGATTTTACACTGTGAAAAAACTTGAATTTACTTGTTACTACTCTTAATGAGAAAATCTTGTTCAGTCACCAATGAGTGGACCTACTGCTAGAGAAGAAGCATATTTATCTCCCCATTCTTATTAACAGAACCAGAAGATAAAAGCTAATTCTAGCTAAATAGAAAGATGATNGGTACTCTGAATGGAGGAGAAGGGGAAAAAGGGAGCTTCCAGAGTAGTTTTTATATCACATATCCCAAAGCTATAAGAAATATTATTTCATGAAACATTATCATCTTATATTATAGTACTAATGCAAAGAGTATTTGCAAAAAGACCACCATGAAAACCATCACAGCCTATGCACCAATATCAATTGCTGAGGATGGAATCGTAGAGAAAGTCTAGGATAAAATTGAATAAGACCCTCTAAATCAAAT
>NW_025347372.1:696-1391 GCF_016433145.1 Gracilinanus agilis | reverse complement strand
AGGAATGCAAGGTTGGTTCAACATTAGGAAAACCATCCACATAATTGACCATATCAACAGTCTAACAAACAAAAATCACATGATCATCTCAATAGATGCTGAAAAAGTCTTTGACAAAATACAGCATCCATTCCTATTGAAAACACTGAAAAGTATAGGAATAGAAGGACCTTCCCTAAAAATAATAAACAGTATATACCTAAAACCATAAACAAACATCATATGCAATGGGGATAAATTAGAAGCCTTCTCAATAAGATCAGGAGTAAAACAAGAATGCCCATTATCCCCTCTATTATTCAACATAGTTCTAGAAACACTAGCAGTTGCAATTAGAAAAGAAAAAGAAATTGAAGGTGTCTAAATTGGCAAGGAGGAGACTAAGCTATCACTCTTTGCAGATGATATGATGGTATACTTAAAAAATCCTAGAGAATCAACTAAGAAGCTTGTAAAAATAATCAAAAACTTTAGTAAAGTTGCAGGATACAAAATAAATGCACATAAATCATCAGCATTCCTATACATTTCCAACACACTAGAGAAGCAAGAAGTAGAAAGAGAAACACCATTTAAAATCACCCTAGACAATATAAAATACTTAGGAATCTATCTACCAAAACAAACACAGCAATTATATGAAAACAACTACAAAACACTTTCCAAACAAATAAAACTGGATCTAAACAATTGGA
>NW_025347372.1:0-597 GCF_016433145.1 Gracilinanus agilis | reverse complement strand
CTAGCAGTACCAGATATTAAACTATACTATAAAGCAGCAGTCATCAAAACAATATGGTACTGGCTAAGAGACAGAGTGGAGGATCAGTGGAATAGACTTGGGGTAAATGACATCAGCAAGACAGTGTATGATAAACCCAAAGAGCCCAACTTTTGGGACATGAATCCACTATTTGACAAAAACTGCTGGGAAATTTGGAAAACAATATGGGAGAGATTAGGTCTAGATCAACATCTCACACCCTACACCAAGATAAATTCAGAATGGGTGAACAACTTGAATATAAAGAGGGAAACTATAAATAAGTTAAGTGAACACAGAATAGTATACTTGTCAGATCTCTGGGAAAGGAAAGACTTTAAAACCAAGCAAGAGTTAGAGAAAATTACAAGATGTAAATTAAATGGTTTTGATTATATTAAACTAAAAAGCTTTTGTACACACAAAAACAATGTAGGCAAAATTAGAAGGGAAACAACAAATTGGGAAAAAATCTTTAACGAAAAACTCTGACAGGGGTCTAATTACTCAAATATACAAGGAGTTAAAGCAATTGTATAAAAAATCAAGCCATTCCCCAATTGATAAATGGGCAAG
>NW_025347371.1:0-1899 GCF_016433145.1 Gracilinanus agilis | reverse complement strand
TCAAAATCACCCTAGACAATATAAAATACTTAGGAATCTACCTACCAAAACAAACACAGCAATTATATGAAAACAACTACAAAACACTTTCCAAACAAATAAAACTGGATCTAAACAATTGGAAAGCCACTGATTGGTCATGGGTAGGACGAGCTAACATAATAAAAATGACAATTCTACCCAAATTAATTTACCTATTTAGCATCATACCTATCAAGCTACCAAAAAACTTCTTTACTGAATTAGAAAAAACTATAACAAATTTCATTTGGAATAACAAAAGATCAAATATATCAAGGGAAATAATGAAAAAAATATGAAGGAAGGGGGCCTAGCAGTACCAGATATTAAATTATACTATAAAGCCTATAAAGCAGCAGTCATCAAAACAATATGGTACTGGCTAAGAGATAGAGAAGAGGATCAATGGAATAGACTTGGGGTTAATGACATCAGCAAGACAGTGTATGATAAACCCAAAGAGCCCAACTTTTGGGACATGAATCCACTATTTGACAAAAACTGCTGGGAAATTTGGAAAACAATATGGGAGAGATTAGGTCTAGATCAACATCTCATACCCTACACCAAGATAAATTCAGAATGGGTGAATGACTTGAATATAAAGAGGGAAACTATAAACAAGTTAAGTGAACACAGAATAGTTTACTTGTCAGATCTGTGGGAAAGGAAAGAGTTTAAAACCAAGCAAGAGTTAGAGAACATTACAAAATGTAAATTAAATGGTTTTGATTATATTAAACTAAAAAGTTTTTCTACAAACAAAAACAATGTAGTCAAAATCAGAAGGGAAACAACAAATTGGGAAAAAATCTTTGTAACGAAAAACTCTGACAGGGGTCTAATTACTCAAATATACAAGGAGTTAAAGCAATTGTATAAAAAATCAAGCCATTCCCCAATTGGTAAATGGGCAAGAGACATGAATAGGCAATTTTCAGGTAAAGAAATCAAAAGTATCAATAAGCACATGAGAAAGTGTTCCAAATCTCTAATAATTAGAGAAATGCAAATCAAAACAACTCTGAGGTATCACCTCACACCTAGCAGATTGGCTAAAATGAAAGGAGGGGAGAGTAATGAATGTTGGAGGGGATGTGGCAAAATTGGGACATTAATGCATTGCTAGTGGAGCTGTGAACTGATCCAGCCATTCTGGCTTGCAATTTGGAACCATGCTCAAAGGGCTATAAAAGAATGCCTGCCCTTTGATCCAGCCATAGCATTGCTGGGTTTGTACCCCAAAGAGATCATAGATAAACAGACTTGTACGAAAATATTTATAGCTGCGCTTTTTGTGGTGGTAACAAATTGGAAAAGGAGGGTATGTCCTTCAATTGGGGAATGGCTGAACAAACTGTGGTATATGCTGGTGATGGAATACTATTGTGCTAAAAGGAATAATAAACTGGAGAAGTTCCAGGTGAACTGGAGAGACCTCCGGGAACAGATGCAGAGCGAAAGGAGCAGAGCCAGAAGAGCATTGTACACAGAGACTGATATACTGTGGTAAAATTGAATGTAATGGACCTCAGTACCAGCAGCAATACAATGACCCAGGACAATTCTGAGGGATTTATGGTAAAGAATGCTACCCACATTCAGAGGAAGGACTGCAGGAGAGGAAACATATAAGAAAAACAACTGCTTGAACGCATNAAAATTGAATGTAATGGACCTCTGTACCAGCAGCAATACAATGACCCAGGACAATTCTGAGGGATTTATGGTAAAGAATGCTACCCACATTCAGAGGAAGGACTGCAGGAGAGGAAACATATAAGAAAAACAACTGCTTGAACGCATAGGTCGGGGTGGATATGATTGAGGGTGTGGACTCGAAACTACCACACCAATGCAACTACCAACTATTTGGAA
>NW_025347370.1:633-1521 GCF_016433145.1 Gracilinanus agilis | reverse complement strand
AGAGAGGTGGGCTTTGTAGTAAATATCTTATAAATGTTTGATACCCACGATGTAAAAGGAATTGATATAAAAACGCAAGATAGGAGACATTTCCCAATAAACAAGTGGTCAAAAGATATGAATAGTCAATATTCAAAGGAGAAAATTCAAATTATAAAACACCATGTGAAAGGATACCATGTGAAACCATGTGAAAGAGGGGGGTGAATATTAGAGGACACCAAGAGAAACTTGAATAAGAAAAAACAGGATATTGTATTACACACAAAGAGGGCATGGGAAGGGGAAGGGATGAATACTATTATAAGAAGGAGAGGAAAAGAGCATTAAGAGGTAATTTTTAAACCTTACTCTCAGTGTAATCAACTTGGAGAGGGAAGAGTAGCTTTCTTATCCATTGGGATATAAAACTCTATTTAACCCTGCTGAGAAAGTCAGAAGGGAAAAACCAAGGGGAGCAGGGGAGTGGGAAGGTCAAAAAACGGAGGGGAGAATAAGGGGGAGGGTATTCATTAGGCCTTAAAAATAAAAAGAGAGGAATAATAAGGGAGGTGGTAGAAAGGGAAGTAAATCAAGGGAGGGGACAAGGGTTACTGGCTTAAAGCAAACCACTGGTTTAAAAGGAAATAGTGTAAAAAGAAGGGGTAGAACTAGGAGAAGATACCAAAATGTTGAGGAATACACAATTGATAATTATAACTCTGAATGTGAATGGGATGAACTCGCCTATAAAAAGGAAGCAAATAGCAGAGTGGATTAGAAACCAAAATCCTACCATATGTTGTCTACAAGAAACACAAATGAGGAGGGTGGACATACACCTTTCTAAACCTCCATTTTTATCAACTTTTCAGTACTGTCAATCTGAAGCTAATGGCCCTGGGGAAA
>NW_025347370.1:0-613 GCF_016433145.1 Gracilinanus agilis | reverse complement strand
TCCTCACATTTCCTGCCCTATACATATATGGAGGGAGCAAATACCAGCCACTCACCAGCAAAGAAACTCAAGCTACAAGCTCTTAAGCTACAGGAGAAGATGTCTGTCCCTGTCCATCGGTGACTAAGAATCCATTTCACAAAATTTAAGCAAGTGGATCTAATTTAAAGCCCTCTTAAGAGGGGAAAATCTACTTCCTGTCTGTAAAGCTCAGACTATTAGGAAGTTTTTCCAAAAAAAGATCCCAAATCTCCTTCTTTGCAATTTCCACTGGTGCCTGGTTTAATCAATCAATCAAATATTTATCCCTCTAACCCAAAGATTTCATTGCCAGGCTATGCCACAAGGAATTCACTGACAAAAAGTAAGATCCAATATGCACCAAAATATTTTAGCAGCACTTTCTTTTGGGATAGCAAAGAACTAAAAACAGAGTAAATGTCCATGGCAAAATAAAATTGTGGTAAATGAATTAACGGAATATAATTTTACTATAAGAAATGCTTAATACAATGAAAACAGAGAAGCATGGGAAAATTGGCATGATCTGATGCAGAGTGAAGAAAGAAACCTGTATACAAAGTGACTACAACAATGTAATTGAAAAGAACAT
>NW_025347369.1:481-1989 GCF_016433145.1 Gracilinanus agilis | reverse complement strand
TAAAACAAGGATGCCCATTATCACCTCTATTATTCAATATAGTACTAAAAACACTAGCAGTAGCAATTAGAGAAGAAAAAGAAATTTAAGGTATCAAAATAGGCAATGAGGAGACTAAGCTATGACTCTTCGTACATCATATGATGGTCTACTTAAAAAATCCTAGAGAATCAACTAAGAAGCTTGTAGAAATAATCAACAACTTTAGCAAAGTTGCAGGATACAAAATAAATGCACATAAATCATCAGCATTTCTATACATTTCCAACACATTAGAGCAGCAAGAGGTAGAAAGAGAAACAGCATTTAAAATTACCCTAGACAATATAAAATACTTGGGAATCTATCTACCAAAACAAACACAGCAATTATAGAACCTATTAACATATCATATGGTTATTTACCTTTTAAAAATACTTTCTGGTTTGCGTTTAACTTTGTCTAATACCACCAATGGTACTTTCTCTCTTTTTTTGTCAGTAGCACAGTCAATTTTAGACACCTCTTTCCACTTGAATCTTTTAAAGTTTTCTGCTTTAAATGTGTTCCTGGTAAACAACATATTGCTGGATTCTTTTAAAAATCCTCTCCCTATAATTCTTGGTTTTTATCAAAGGGTTTACATCACTTATATTTAGTGTTGAAACTGCTAGATATTCTTGTATTCCAGTGTTCTTTTTAAATTTTTATTCCATTTATAAGAACGGATTGAGAAGTTTCTATGTGAGAGTTCATCCCATTCACATTCAGAGTTATAATTATCAGCTGTGCATTCGCTGACATTTTTGTATTCTCCCCTATTCCTACCCCTTCTTCTTAACCTATTTCCTTTTAAACCACTTTTGCTATTAAGCTGGTATCCCTTATCCCCTCCCTTGATTAACTTCCCTTTCTATCCCCCCCCCTTGTTATTCCCCTCTTTTTGTTTTGAAGGCCTAATAAATTCCTTCCCCCTTCTTCTCCCCTCCCTTTTTTGACCTCCCCTCTCCCCTGCTTCCCTTGGTTTATCCCTTCTGACTTTCTCAGTAGGGTTAGATAGAGTTTTATATCCCAATGGATAGTATAGCTACTCTTCCCTCTCCAAGTTGATTACACTGAGAGTAAGGTTTAAAAATTACCCCTTGATGCTCTCTTCCTCTACTTCTTATAATAGTATTTGTCCCCTCCCCATCCCATGCCCTTTTTTTGTGTAACAGATTATCCTATTTTTCTTATTCTCTCAAGTTTCTCCTGGTGTCCCCCTCCATTCACCTTCCTCTTTCCCACTCCCCATATCATCTTAGACCATTCAGCACTCCACCCTCTCCCCATTAATCATTCATCCAACCATTATAATAGTGAATACTTAATAGTGAATAGAGTTCACTAAAGAGAATTATACATAGCATTTCTCCACATAGGAATACAGATAATTAGATCTTACTGAGGCCCTTAAAAAGGCAAATTTAAAAAATTATGAGTTTTCTTTCTTTCCCCTCTGTTTCTTATTTACCTTTTCATGTTTCTCT
>NW_025347369.1:0-392 GCF_016433145.1 Gracilinanus agilis | reverse complement strand
CTCCTTGATATTTGAATTGTCTCTTTCTGGCTTCTTGTAAGATTTTTTCTTTTCCTTGGAAGCTCTTGAATTTGCCAATTATATTCCTGGGCATTTTCTTATCTGGATCGATTGTCGAGGGTGATCTATGGATCCTTTCAATGTCTATATTGCCCTCTTGTTATAGAACTTCAGGGCAATTTTGCTGAATAATTTCTTTTAGTATGGAGTCCAAATTTCTATTAATTTCACCCTTTTAAGGGAGACCAATGATTCTCAAATTGTCTCTTCTATACTGGTTTTCTTGGTCTGTCACTTTCTCATTGAGATATTTCATGTTTCCTTCTATTTTTTCAGTCTTTTGACTTTGTTTTATTTGTTCTTGGTGTCTTGAGAGATCATTAGCTTCTAAT
>NW_025347368.1:0-3854 GCF_016433145.1 Gracilinanus agilis | reverse complement strand
ATCAAATAAAGTGCAACAAAATAGTGCAAAATCCAGCAATGTTCTTACCACAACAGTCAAATATAATCAATAATCAAATATAATAGGTACAGGCAGTTGTAATTAGTACAGAGAATTATTCATTGTCAATAGAGGGTACTCATTTCACCTGACTGCAATGAATCCATGAGTCCCTTTCCCCAATTTTAATGGCTATTGGTGTAGTTAATAGGACCTGTAATGGTACATCATAAGCAGGTTCAGTCAACCCAGTACATTTGAAATTCTTTATGTACAGGACTTCCTCATTAAGATGGCAATCGAATAAAAAGCAGCTGCTTAACCTTTCCTAACCAAAACATATAGGACTCCTCAAGAAGACATAAAAACAAATCCAGAGGAACGAAGGGACCCCACAACAGGGCTCAGCATTGGAGGTACATGGAATTGAGGCATTTGCATGCTATAAAGGGGTGAAACAGCTCTGACTAAAACACGAGCCGAGCAAACCCCTTTCCCACCCCACCTACAGTGCTAATAACAGCGCACAAGAGTTAGAGCAAGTTTTGGGCACCCATTAAGTCCTTGGCAGCTACCTGGGGTCACAAGGGCCTGCCCCTGAGAGCAGCAAGACTTAAGACCCTAAGAGTCTAAAGAACAAGTGGACTTTGAACACAGACCCTGAGCACAGGCACAAGTTCAGGCTTGGACACAAGCTCAGACATGGATCCTGAGAGCACGAGTGGACCTTGAGTAGGGACCGAGTGCAGAACGGTGCACGACTCTGGAAGCAATGCCCTGAGAATGTTAAAGGAGCCTCGGGAAGAGGAAAAATCAAGGGGACCACCAGGAGGCTTGACTCTGAGAACAACTAGGCCTGAGACCTCAGGAGCCTAAAGAGCTCAGACAGACCCTGAGTGTGAGGATAAACCTGAGAGGGCTTAGGGGTAACAATGGCAAGCCAGAGACAAGAACCCCAAAAGAGAAAGGTCATCAAGAAGAAATTGGTAACACTCGACAACTTTTACACACAAAAAATCCAGACAAAAGAGCAAACAGCAGAGGAGAACAAACAAGTAATCATATCCAAACCTTCCCAAAATAATGAAAACTGGCCACAAGCTATTGAGGAGTTCAAATCTGAGATTATGAGAAAGATGGAAGAGATTTGGTGAGAGAAGTGGGAAATAGCTCAAAAGGAAATTAACAACTTAGAACACACAAACTCCCAATTGGAGAAAGATGCTCAAAAATCAAATGAAATGGTAACCAAATTGGAAACCAAAATCTGGAAAGAAAATAACAATTTAAAAGGCAGAATTTCACAATTGGAAAATGAGGCAAGTAAATTGAAGACAAGAAATGACCAGATTGAAAAGGAAAACCAAAAGATTATAACCAAAATCCCTTCCCTAAAGGCTAGAATTGAACAATTAGAAGCTAATGATCTCTGAAGACAACACGAACAAATAAAACAAAGTCAAGCCTGATAAAATAGAAGGAAACATGAAATATCTCAATGAGAAAGTGACAGACCAAGAAAACAGTTCTAGAAGAGACAATTTGAGAATCATTGGTCTTCCAGAAAAAGCAGAAATTAATAGAAATTTGGACTCCATACTAAAAGAAATTATCCAGCAAAATTGCCCTGAAGTTCTACAACAAGAGTGCAATATAGACATTGAAAGGATCCATAGATCACCCTCTACACTAGACCCAGAAAAGACAACCCCCAGGAATATAATAGCCAAATTCAAGAGCTTCCAAGTAAAAGAAAAAGTTTTACAAGAATCCAGAAAGAGACAATTCAGATATGAAGGAGCACCAATCAGGATCACACAGGATCTGGAAGCCTCCACACTACAAGACCACAAGTCTTGGAATATGATATTCAGAAAGGCAAGAGAACTGGGTCTACACCCAAGGATCACCTACCCATCAAAACTGACTATGTACTTCCAGGGGAAAGTTTGGGCATTCAACAAGATAAAAGATTTCCAAGTATTTTGCACAGAAAAGACCAGGACTAAATGGAAAGTTTGGTATCCAACCACAAAAATCAAGAGAAACATGAAAATGTAAATAAAAAACAGAGGGGAAAGAAAGAAAACTCGGATATTTTTAAATTTGCCTCTTTAAGGGCTTCAATATGGTCTAATTATTTCTATTACTATGTGGAGAAATGTTATGTATAATTCTCTGTAAGGAACTCTATTCACTAATATAGTATTCACTATTATAGTAATTAGAAGAATTATTCATAGGGAGATTTTGGAATACTAAATGGTCTAAGATGATATGGGAGTGGGAAAGAGGGGGGTGAATAGTAGAGGACACCAAGAGAAACTTGAATGAATAAGAAAAATAGGATATTCTCTTAAACACAAAGAGGGCATGGGAAGGGGAAGGGATGAATACTATTATAAGAAGGAGAGGAAGAGAGCATTAATAAATAATATTTAAACCTTACTCTCAGTGGAATTAACCCTGAGTGTTATTCATTAGGCCTTAAAAATTCATTAGGCCTTAAAAATAAAAAGAGGGGAATAATAAGGGAGGGAGCAGAAAGGGAAGTAAATCAAGGGATGGGAGAAGAGTTACTGGCATAAAGCAAACCACTAGTTTAAAAGGAAATAGTGTAAGAAGAAGAGGTAGAACTAGGAGAGAATACCAAAATGTAGGTGAATACACAACTGATAATTATAACTCTGAATGTGAATGGGATGAACTCGCTCATAAAATGGAAGCAAATAGCAGAGTGGATTAGAAACCCAAATCCTACCATATGTTGTTGCCTACAAGAAACACATATGAGGCAGGTGGACACACACAAGTTTAAGGTAAAGGGCTGGAGCAAAATCCTTAGGGACTCAAATGAGAAAAAGAAGGCAGGAGTGGCAATTCTGATTTCTGACAAAGCCAAAGTCAAAATAGATATGATTAAAAAAGACAGGGAAGGTCATTACATCCTGATTAAAGGCAGTATAAACAATGAGGAAATAACACTGCTCAATATATATGCACCAAGTGGCATAGCACCCAAATTCATAAAGGAGAAACTGGCAGAGCTCAAGAAGGAAATAGATAGTAAAACCATACTAGTGGGAGATCTAAATATTCCTCTTTCAGATCTAGATAAATGAAACCAAAAAATAAATGAGAAAGAGGTAAGAGAGGTGAATGAAGTCCTAGAAAAATTAGATTTATAGATATGTGGAGAAAAACAAATAGGGACAAAAAGGAATATACCTTTTCAGCTGCACATGGTACATTCACAAATATTGACCATGTAATAGGGCATAGAAACATTGCAAAGAAATACAAAAGAACAGAAATAATAAATGTAAACTTCTCAGATAATAATGGAATAAAAATAATAATTAGAAAGGGCACCTGGACAGGCAAATCAAAAACTAATTGGAAATNAAATAATAAATGTAAACTTCTCAGATAATAATGGAATAAAAATAATAATTAGAAAGGGCACCTGGACAGGCAAATCAAAAACTAATTGGAAATTAAATAATATGATTCTCCAAAACAAGCTAGTCATAGAAGAAATCATAGAAACATGCAACAATTTCATTGAAGAGAATGACAAAGATGAGACATCCTACCAACCTCTGTGGGATTCAGCCAAGGTAGGAAGCAGGGGAAAATTTATGTCCCTGAGTGAATATATTAACAAATTAGGGAGGGCAGAGATCAATGAATTGGGCATGCAACTTAAAAAATTAGAAAGTGAACAAATTAAAACTCCACAGATGAAAACTAAATTAGAAATACTAAAAATCAAGGGAGAAATTAATAAAATTGAAAGTAAAAGAACTATTGAATAATAAATAAGACTAGAAGTTGGTATTTCGAAAAAAAAA
>NW_025347367.1:0-1156 GCF_016433145.1 Gracilinanus agilis | reverse complement strand
TGGAATAGCATGCTGGGACAGCTAGATGAGGAGCTGTTGGGGGGGGGGCAGCATGGAGGGAAAAGCTGTCTCCCCCAGTGACGGCGTGAGTGGAACAACCCCAGGAGCTGCTCCCTGAAGGCCTCAGTTCAGGGGTTTCTAGACTCTACCATAGTGAGGACGGGGCTCCAGCGTGGTCACCACTCAGGCACTGGGTGGGGGTTTGGGTCTGCCTGAAGCCATAAGGGGCCACCCTCCTAGTTCAGAGGGCAGCTGGAGGACATGGAGGAGGCGTCTCTCTCTGCCCACCTAAAGGCCCATCCAAGGAGGAGAACCCTCTCCGGGTCTTCTGGGAGGCATCGGATGTTTGGGGTGAGGAGCAAAGGAGCGTCCCTGCTTAGAGTCTGCNTCTACAGTTTTGGGGGGACGAATGCCAGTGCGGGTAGAGAGAAGTGACAGAGCCGGGCGGGCTGCTGCTGGGGTGGGGAGAAGAGAGAAGGCTCCGAGCTGGGGGGGGGGGGCCTCGAGGAGAGGCAGGAAGAGGACGAGCCCTACTCGGGACTAACTGCCTGGCAGGGCCGGGACCTTCGGCTCCAGTAGCTCCTAGGCAGTTGGCGGAAGGAGCCGAGGCCCAGCCGAGGTGCTGGAGATGAGCTGCCCGGCCTCCCCTGGGGACTTGCTCCCAGCCTCGGTTCTTTGGTGCAAATTCGTGCCTTGATTATATAGAGGGATGGCAAGAAGCCAAGCCGCTTTGCAGCTGCCTTGCTGGGAGACGGCAAAAACGAAAACCCAGAGAAAGAACGGATGGAGTCTGCATGCAGCTTCATGGGGTGCAGGCGTGCGTGCACCGTGTGCTCCGCCACAACATGTCTTGCCTGCCGGGGGGCACATCACCGAGGCCCCATTGGGAGGAAGGGAGACATTTGGGAAAAGGAAGGCGAGAAATCAGGGGAAAACGGCAACATTGTGATAAAAAAAGAGAGAAAACCGGTTTACGGGCCCTCCCCAACTCTCCTTCCATCCCCCCCTTCAGGCTCAGTCCCTGCTCCCTCCCCCCCAGGCCATAGAGGCAGCAGCCTAAGCAGGAAGGGGGAGGGCCGGGATGGGATTTTCCACAGCTCTTGCCTTCTCCCAACAGCTCGGAATAGAGGAGGATGCGAATGACAGTAGCCATAGC
>NW_025347366.1:651-3573 GCF_016433145.1 Gracilinanus agilis | reverse complement strand
GAATAGAGAGAGAAAGGAAGAGAGAGGAGAGAGAGAGAAATAGAGAGGTGAGAGAGAGAGGTGAGAGAAAGAGAGAGGAGGAGAGAGAAAGAGAGAGGAGAGAGAGAGGAGAGAAAGAGAGAAAGAGGAGAGAGAAAGGGAGAGAGAGAGAGAGATTATGCTCTCTACTATCTCTGAGCCAAGCTGTTTAGCACTAGGATAATTTTACATGTCTGTTGTTTCTTGCTTAATAAAGATTATTCTTGACTTTTATAAGCACAGTTCTTCTCTGATTTTTCTCCCCTAGATTGGAAAGAGGGACTTGGGTCTCATAGGGTCTTTGCTTGGCATGATAACTCTCTGGTTTTCTTCTCTTTTTTTGGGAAAGAGGAACCTAGGCCCCATAAGGTTTGTAAGTCAGTTTCTAAAACCCTTTATTTGCCAAATGAGGGAAATGGAATTTAGAGAATAGATTTAACTTGCTGGAAGACTCACAGTAAATTAGTAGAGACCCAAACTCAAACCCAGCTCTCCTAACTCTAAATACAGTGTTCTCTTAGGGGCACAGCAAGTAAAGATTGTAAGAAACTGCCTTCTAGAGAAAGTAAATTTTTGAAAAGCAAAATTAAACAGAAATTTTGAACAGATGATAAATGGAGATAGCATAAGACCACCCATAGAGACTTTCCTGAAAATGCCTCATCTGAAAATGTTCTTTAGAGCACAAATGAAAATAGCCCATGTTTTTCTAAGAAATGCCCTTGAGAAGTTAGTGCGTTATTGCTACTCTGGAGTTGGTAAAATACTAAATGTACATACATCCTAATCCCATTCCATGGAAAATAATTTAAACTAAACAAATATGATCCAGCCACTGTATTAATTTCCTTCATTTTGGAGAATAAGACTAAAATAGATATCTGTGGAATAGGTGTATAATTACAGCTAACTCTCTATTAGTAAATAAGATGAATTCTGTCAGGAAAGAAGCAACATGATATAGGAGAAAGAGCAATAAAGTAAAATCTGGGTCTAAAACAAGTTTTCAAAATTGTCTCTCTGTATGCCTGCAGACAAGTCATTTAACATCAAAGATTAGGTTTTCTCATCTGAGGGTAGTTGTAAGAATGAAATAAGATGAATGTACATAAGTGCTTTGGGACTGTAAAGTATAATTTAAGTTATGCAGTATTATTGTTATGACAATGAAACACTAATGTTAGATATTTTACTACTGGGGGTATAAATAGCATAGAAGATCAAAGTATCTGTCTCAAGCTTTTTTGCCTTTCTTTGCATCCCTAGCAAGTTGCTCAGTGCCTGGCATATAGTAGGTCCTTAATAAAATGCTTATCAACTTGACTAATAAAAGAGATTTTAGTATAAAAATACAAGGTATCCTCTCAATTATAGACAAATCTACTGATGTTGGTTCTTGACACGAAATGCTTCAGATGACTACCTACTTTTCCATCCAAAGCATTTTCTTTTTCTGATATTTCTTTCAATTCTGATTTCATAAAAGAGAAATCTCCAACTGGGTGTTAATCATCTTTAGCTCTTGCTTGGCTTGCTTTTAACAGTAAAGCTCTCTCAAATTCTTCCAGCAAGAGGATAGCTTATATTTGAAACCTTAAACCATGAATTCACAATTCCAACAATATAATTGGAAAGAACAAACAAATAAGCAGAAAAACTCTAGCTGCTGTTTTTTTTAACATTTATTAATATTCATTTTTAACATGGTTACATTATTCATGCTCCTCCTTTCCCCTTCAACCCCCCTCCCCCGCGCCCCCCCTATGCATGGCCGATGCGCATTTCCACTAGTTTTGTCATGTGTCCTTGATCAAGACCAATTTCCAAATTGTTGGTAGTTGCATTGGTGTGGTAGTTTCGAGTCCACACCCCCAATCATGTCCACCCCAACCCATGCGTTCAAGCAGTTGTTTTTCTTATATGTTTCCTCTCCTGCAGTCCTTCCTCTGAATGTGGGTAGCATCTTTACCATAAATCCCTCAGAATTGTCCTGGGTCATTGTATTGCTGCTGGTACAGAGGTCCATTACATTCGATTTTACCACAGAATGTCAGTCTCTGTGTATAGAGTTCTTCTGGCTCTGCTCCTTTCACTCTGCATCAGTTCCCGGAGGTCTCTCCAGTTCGCCTGGAACTTCTCCAGTTTATTATTCCTTTTAGCACAATAGTATTCCATCACCCGCATATACCACAGTTTGTTCAGCCATTCCCCAATTGAAGGACATACCCTCCTTTTCCAATTTGTTGCCACCACGAAAAGCGCAGCTATGAATATTTTCGTACAAGTCTGTTTATCTATGATCTCTTTGGGGTACAAACCCAGTAATGGTATGGCTGGGTCAAAGGGCAAGCATTCTTTTATAGCCCTTTGAGCATGATTCCAAATTGCCAGCCAGAATGGCTGGATCAGTTCACAGCTCCACCAGCAATGCATTAATGTCCCAATTTTGCCACATCCCCTCCAGCATTCATTACTCTCCCCTTCTTTCATTTTAGCCAATCTGCTAGGTGTGAGGTGATACCTCAGGGTTGTTTTGATTTGCATTTCTCTAATTATTAGAGATTTGGAACACTTTCTCATGTGCTTATTGATACTTTTGATTTCTTTACCTGAAAATTGCCTATTCATGTCTCTTGCCCATTTATCAATTGGGGAATGGCTTGATGTTTTATACAATTGCTTTAACTCCTTTTATATTTGAATGATTAGACCCCTGTCAGAGTTTTTCGTTATAAAGATTTTTTCCCAATTTGTTGTTTCCCTTCTGATTTTGACTACATTGTTTTTGTTTGTACAGAAACTTTTTAGTTTAATATAATCAAAACCATTTAATTTACATTTTGTAATTTTCTCTAACTCTTGCTTGGTTTTAAAGTCTTTCCTTTCCCAGAGATCTGACAAGTA
>NW_025347366.1:0-552 GCF_016433145.1 Gracilinanus agilis | reverse complement strand
CTCTTGCTTGGTTTTAAAGTCTTTCCTTTCCCAGAGATCTGACAAGTATACTATTCTGTGTTCACTTAACATGTTTATAGTTTCCCTCTTTATATTCAAGTAGTTCACCCATTCTGAATTTATCTTGGTGTAGGGTGTGAGATGTTGATCTAGACCTAATCTCTCCCATATTGTTTTCCAAATTTCCCAGCAGTTTTTGTCAAATAGTGGATTCATGTCCCAAAAGTTGGGCTCTTTGGGTTTAGCATACACTGTCTTACTGATGTCATTTATCCCCAGTCTATTCCATTGATCCTCCTCTCTATCTCTTAGCCAGTACCATATTGTTTTGATGACTGCTGCTTTATAGTACAGTTTAATATCTGGTACTGCTAGGCCCCCTTCCTTCACATTTTTTTTCATTATTTCCCTTGATATTCTTGATCTTTTGTTATTCCAAATGAAATTTGTTATAGTTTTTTCTAATTCAGTAAAGAAGTTTTTTGGTAGCTTGATAGGTATGGCACTAAATAGGTAAATTAATTTGGGTAGAATTGTCATTTTTATTATGTT
>NW_025347365.1:708-3326 GCF_016433145.1 Gracilinanus agilis | reverse complement strand
AAGGGCTTCAATAAGATCTAATTATTTGTATTCCTATGTGGAGAAATGTTATGTGTAATACTCTGTAATGAACTCTATTCACTATTATAATATTCACTATTATAGTAATTAGAAGAAATATTCATAGGGAGAAGTAGGGTTAAAGATGATATGTCGGGTGAGAAAGAGGGGGGTTAATAGTAGAGGATACCAAGAGAAACTTGAATGAATAAGAAAAATATGGTCAAAGATGATATGGTCAAAGATGATATGACGGGTGATAAAGAGGGGGGTTAATAGTAGAGGATACCAAGAGAAACTTGAATGAATAAGAAAAATAGGATATTCTATGACAAATAAAGAGGGCATGGGAAGGGGAGGGGACAAATACTATTATAAGATGAAGAGGAAGGGAGCATTAAGAGGGAATATTTAAACCTTACCCTCAATGGAATTAACCCTGAGAGGGAAGAGTAGCTATATCCATTGAGATATAGAACTCTATCTAACCCTACTGATAAAGTCAGAAGGGATAAACCAAGGGGAGCAGGGGAGTGGGGAGATCAAAAAAGGGAGGGGAGGAGAAAGGGGAGAGAACCTATTAGGCCTTAAAAATAAAAAAAGAGGGGAATAACAAGGGAGGGAGTAGAAAGGGAAGTAAATCAAGGGAGGGGATAAGGGTTACTAGCTTAAAGCAAACCACTGGTTTTAAAGGAAATAGCCTAAGAAGAAGGGGCAGAACTAGGAGAGGATACCAAAATGTTGGGGAATACACAACTAATAATTATAATTCTGAATCTGAATGGGATGAACTCTCACATAAAATGGAAGCAAATAGCAGAGTGGATTAGAAACCAAAATCTTACCATATGTTGTCTAAAAGAAACACATATGAGGCAGGTGGACAAACGCAGGTTTAAGGTAAAAGGCTTGAGTAAGATCTTTTGGTCTTCAAATGAGAAAAAGAAGGCAGGAGTGGCAATCATGATTTCTGACAAAGCCAAAGTAAAAATAAATATGATTTAAAAAGATAGGGAATGTAATTACATCCTGACAAAAGGCAGTATAGGCAATGAGGAAATAACAGTGCTCAATATATATGCACCAAATGGCATAGCATCCAAATTCCAAATTTGGATTTGAGCAGAGCTCAAGGAGGAAATAGATAGTAAAACCATAAAAGTGGAAGATCTAAATATTCCTCTTTCAGATCCAGATAAATTAAACCAAAATATAAATAAGAAAGAGGCAAGAGAGGTGAATGAAATCCGAGAAAAATTAGATTTAATAGATATGTGGAGAAAAATAAATAGGGACAAAAAGGAACACACCTTCTTTTCAGCTGCACATGGTACATTCACAAAGATTGACCATGTAATAGGGCATAGAAACATTGCAAACAAATGCAAAAAAGCAGAAATAATAAATGTAACCTTCTCAGATCATAATGCAATAAAAAGAATAATTAGTAAGGGCACCTGGACAGGTAAATCAAAAACTAATTGGAAATTAAATAATATGATTCTCCAAAACCAGTTAGTAAAAGAAGAAATCATAGAAACAATCAACAATTTCATTGAAGAGAATGACAATGATGAGATGTCCTACCAAACTCTGTGGGATGCAGCTAAGTCAGTACTCAGGGGAAAATTTATATCCTTGAGTGCATATATTAACAAATTACGGGGGGGGGGCAGAGATTAATGAATTGGGCATGCAACTTAAAAGACTTGAAAGTGAGCAAATAAAAATTCCTAGATGAATACTAAATTAGAAAGACTAAAAATCAAGGGAGAAGTTAGTAAAATCAAAAGTAAAAGAACTATTGAATTAATAAATAAGACTAGAAGCTGGTATTTTGAGAAAACAGATAAAATAGACAAAGTACTAGTCAATCTAATAAAAAAAAGGAAAGAAGAAATCCAAATTGACAGTATCAAAGATGAAAAGCGAGTCCTCACTCCAATGAAGAGGAAATTGAGGCAATCATTAAAAATTATTTACCTAAGTATATGGCAATAAATATAGCAATCTAGGTGATATGGATGAATATTTGCAAAAATATAAATTGCCTATATTAACAGCAGAAGAAATAGAATACCTAAATAATCCCATATCAGAAAAAGAAATTGAAGAAGCCATCAAAGAACTCCCTAAGAAAAAATCACCAAGGCTTGATGAATTCACATGTGAATTCTATCAAACATTCAAAGAACAACTAATCCCAATATTATACCAATTATTTGATATAATAAGCAAATAAGGAGTCCTACCAAATTCCTTTTATGACACAAATATGGTACTGATCCCAAAGCCAGGTAGACCAATCTCCCTAATGAACATAGATGCAAAAATATTAAATAGAATAGTAGCAAAGAGACTCCAGCAAGTAATTAAGAAGATCATCCACCATGATCAGGTGGGATTTACACCAGGAATGCAAGGTTGGTTCAACATTAGGAAAATCATCCACATAATTGACCATATCAACAGTCTAACAAACAAAAATCACATGATCATCTCAATAGATGCTGAAAAAGTCTTTGACAAAATACAGCATCCATTCCTATTGAAAACATTGAAAAGTATAGGACTAGAAGGACCTTTCCTAAAAATAATAAACAGTATATACCTAAAAC
>NW_025347365.1:0-608 GCF_016433145.1 Gracilinanus agilis | reverse complement strand
GTACTAGAAACACTAGCAGTAGCAATTAGAGAAAAAAAGAAATTGAAGGTATCCAAATAGGCAATGAGAAGACTAAGCTTTCATTCTTTGCAGATGATATGAAGGTCTACTTAAAAAATCCTAGAGAATCAACTAAAAAGCTTGTAGAAATAATCAACAACTTTAGCAAAGTTGCAGGATACAAAATAAATGCACATAAATCATCAGCATTTCTATATATTTCCAACACATCACAGCACCATGAGGTAGAGAGAGAAACACCATTTAAAATCACCCTAGACAATATAAAATACTTAGGAATCTATCTACCAAAAGAACCACAGGAATTATAAGACAACAACTACAAAACACTTTCCAAACAAATAAAACTGGATCTAAACAATTGGAAAGCCGTTGATTGCTCATGGGTAGGATGAGCTAACATAATAAAAATGACAATTCTACCCAAATTAATTTACCTATTTAGCGTCATACCTATCAAATTACCAAAAAACTTTTTCACTGAATTAGAAAAATTATAACAAAGTTCATTTGGAATAACAAAAGATCAAGGGAGATAAAGAAAGAAAAATGTGAAGGAAGGGGGCCTAGCAGTACCAGATATTAAA
>NW_025347364.1:770-1840 GCF_016433145.1 Gracilinanus agilis | reverse complement strand
TTCCAAATAGTTGGTAGTTGCATTGGTGTGGTAGTTTCGAGTCCACATCCTCAATCATATCCACCCCGACCTATGCGTTCAAGCAGTTGTTTTACTTATATGTTTCCTCTCCTGCAGTCCTTCCTCTGAATGTGGGTAGCATTCTTTACCATAAATCCCTCAGAATTGTCCTGGGTCATTGTATTGCTGCTGGTACAGAGGTCCATTACATTCAATTTTACCACAGTATATCAGTCTCTGTGTACAATGTTCTTCTGGCTCTGCTCGTTTCGCTCTGCATCAGTTCCCAGAGGTCTCTCCAGTTCGCCTGGAACTTCTCCAGTTTATTATTCCTTTTAGCACAATAGTATTCCATCACCCGCATATATCACAGTTTGTTCAGCCATTCCCCAATTGAAGGACATTCCCTCCTTTTCCAATTTGTTGCCACCACAAAAAGCGCAGCTATGAATATTTTCGTACAAGTCTGTTTATCTATGATCTCTTTGGGGGTACAAACCCAGCAATGGTATGGCTGGGTCAAAGGGCAGGCATTCTTTTATAGCCCTTTGAGCGTGATTCCAAATTGCCAGCCAGAATGGCTGGATCAGTTCACAACTCCACCAGCAATGCATCAATGTCCCAATTTTGCCACATCCCCTCCAGTATTCATTACTCTCCCCTTCTTTCATTTTAGCCAATCTGCTAGGTGTGAGGTGATACCTCAGAGTTGTTTTGATTTGCATTTCTCTAATTATTAGAGATTTGGAACACTTTCTCATGTGCTTATTGATACTTTTGATTTCTTTACCTGAAAATTGCCTATTCATGTCTCTTGCCCATTTATCAATTGGGGAATGGCTTGATGTTTTATACAATTGCTTTAACTCCTTGTATATTTGAGTGATTAGACCCCTGTCAGAGTTTTTCGTTATAAAGATTTTTTCCCAATTTGTTGTTTCCCTTCTGATTCTGACTATATTGTTTTTGTTTGTACAAAAACTTTTTAGTTTAAAATAGTCAAAGCCATTTAATTTACATTTTGTAATTTTCTCTAACTCTTGCTTGGTTTTAAAGTCTTTCCTTTCCCA
>NW_025347364.1:0-670 GCF_016433145.1 Gracilinanus agilis | reverse complement strand
TTCCCTCTTTATATTCAAGTCGTTCACCCATTCTGAATTTATCTTGGAGTAGGGTGTGAGATGTTGATCTAGACCTAATCTCTCCCATATTGTTTTCCAAATTTCCCAGCAGTTTTTGTCAAATAGTGGATTCATGTCCCAAAAGTTGGGCTCTTTGGGTTTATCATACACTGTCTTGCTGATGTCATTAACCCCAAGTCTATTCCATTGATCCTCCTCTCTATCTCTTAGCCAGTACCATATTGTTTTGATGACTGCTGCTTTATAGTATAGTTTAATATCTGGTACTGCCAGACCCCATTCCTTCACATTTTTTTTCATTATTTCCCTTGATATTCTTGATCTTTTGTTATTCCAAATGAAATTTGTTATAGTTTTTTCTAATTCAGTAAAGAAGTTTTTTGGTAGCTTGATAGGTATGGCACTAAATAGGTAAATTAATTTGGGTAGAATTGTCATTTTTATTATGTTAGCTCGTCCTACCCATGAGCAATCAATGGCTTTCCAATTGTTTAGATCCAGTTTTATTTGTTTGGAAAGTGTTTTATAGTTGTTTTCATATAATTGCTGTGTTTGTTTTGGTAAGTATATTCCTAGGTATTTTATATTGTCTAGGGTGATTTTGAATGGTGTTTCTCTTTCTACTTCTTGCTGCTCTAGTGTGTTGGAA
>NW_025347363.1:0-3790 GCF_016433145.1 Gracilinanus agilis | reverse complement strand
CTCTCCCTTCTTCCCTCTCTCCCTTCTTCCCTCCCTCTCACCCTCACTCCCTTCCTTCTTTTCTTTCTGATATGTATCTACAGTATTTTCCATCAGACAACTCTAATATGTGTACAACAGAATGTATAAGAACAGAATAAACAATGATTTGCTTTTTAAATTTTACCACAGCATCCCTTAAATAATAAGCTCTCCTAATGCATTTAAAATGTGACACAGCTTACAAGATTTCATTTTACTTACAAACTTACAGGAATACATCTTATGTACAAAGCAACGACATGGTCACTACATGAACATCTTGAAGGGCAAGAAAATATTATTACAAATTGAACATTAAAGTCAATGGGTTACTTATCTTGGTTGTACACAAGTTGAGCTAGAAGAACAACCTGTCGTTCTCTAATTCTGAGAATACTGGAGGTTAAGCACCTTTACTTCAGAGCCATTCTTTCTCTTTAAAAAAGATCCAACTTGGCGAAGTTTGTTAGACCATCCAATACAATCTGATTAGATAGTGTTATAAATAGGTGTTCATGCTAGTTATATTGGTTAGGGTTAGGTCTTTTCAGGGTCACAATCCTGAATTTTCAAAAGTCAATACATTTTGCATTGCATTACCCCAATGGGAAGACATTAACCCAGTTGTGGTTCACATTAGCTAGATGAGATAGAATTATGTTGCTAGAAATTGAATTGGGATTTCCTGGAAATGGGAGACCCCAGTCAATAAATTTTAGATGGTGGCTGTACCAAGTTTGTGAAAAAGGCAATGATTGACATTACATCTCCAGGAAGATTTCAAGGGAAATTAATGCATGAAAAACAAATGGAGGAGAAGATGAAATCAAGATTTTCCATATAATTCTCTGAAAGGAAAAGAAGTGTAGGGAAAAATAAATTTTAATAATGTATACTGGGTGACAGGAGTGAAGAAGGATGAAAAGGATATAGTTATAGATTTTTTAAAAAATGCCTTAATTTGACCTTCTAGTTTTGATCCTTGCTGAATAACTTTATGCCATATTCGAGTTTCTGGACAAATCATCATATATGTCTTTAAATTCTGTTGTAAGAGAATAACATATCTTTTTTTAGATAATATTAAAAATTGTAGGGCCAAAGCTCTGTCTTGAACCCTTATTTAGTCTTAATTGATACATGGGGAATTTTAGTAAACTTATTCTCTCTCTCTCTGTCTCTCACACACACATGCACACATACACATTCACATACCACATGTATATATGAAGTCAAAAGCTTTCAAACTGGAGTTTAACTTGAATGTATAATTATAACAATCCACCAGCTGCTGCCTTTTATGGAAAGAAATTGATAAGCTTTGAGTTACTAAAATACTTTGAATTCCAGAAAGGATCATCACTGAATTCCTTTGCTTAAAAGAATAAGGGCTATGAATGGAAGCATTAATGCTAAATCTATAATATAACTTTGGGAATTGCAACTCACATGTGTTTTTCTCTACCCATTTATATAGGTCAAGCATCATAAATAAACATTTAATATATACTAATATACATTGTAAGTATATGTACACACTTAAAAATTTATATGAATACATATACACATGCATGTACATATTTCAGGTAGGAAAAGTAGAAGAGACTAGGAGTGTCATTTAACTCAATAAGAAAGTTCTCCTCTGTACTATTAGGCAACTTAGAGATTTCCTGGGCCATTAATAAATGACTTTTACAAAGATATGGAGCCAGGATATGATCAAAGCTCTATTGTATATGTGACTTCAGGAATTATTTAAGTGCAATGTGCAGTCAAGAAATGTATTCTAGGTGTAGAAAATATGGAGCAAACAATACCTTATGTGAAAAGTGAATTGCATATAATTTCTGTAATGAAAAATGGCAAACTTATGCACATTGCCTGGCCAGGAGTTGGTTATGATCAAAGATATACAGATCCAGCTGAGCCAATGTCCACAGTTTGAAATGAAAGCAGACAGAGAATGATGGAGCCAGTAATATCTGCCCAATGATTGCACAGAAGTTTCCTGAGGCTACAAGAAAAGGAGATGTCAGCAAGAGGGAACTTCAGGAGCAGATGGGGAAAATAGAGAAGATAGATTTCCAGTCATGGTGAAAATGAGGATAACAGATCTACTATGAAGAAAGCCTAACTCCCAGAAACATGAATAAAGGAAGGGAAAAGAAATATAGAGTCTGAGATAAGGCTGGAGCTGGAGGGAGTAGTACATTCAGAGCCAACAGTGGAGAGAAAAAGGAGTTCACTGGCTAAATTATAATACCCAAATATGGGGAAAGTACAATTTGAAGTACAAACATGAAATACAAATATAAAAAATCCAGAAATCTAAAGATGTAGTCTGTGGGGAATTAAAAGACAAGAAACTGGTTATTATTTTAGAAGGGAAAACATGATTATATATGGAGCAAAATTAATTTCTCATGAAGAGATTGTGAAGCCATATGGGGTTGGGTTTATGTTTGGCAAGCATAATGTAGATTTTCAAAACATATATGAGACTTGGTTGTTTATTTAGTGGAGTATGGAAATATGTGCACATAAAAGGAAATCTTGCATTTAATATGTTCTAAACACCAAGAAAATAAATACAAAAGAAAAGAGGAGTTTACATTATTATGAGAAGTAATACCCTTATAAGAGTGGTGTCTAGGAAGATAAACTTTGATTGGAAAGTCTAGGAGATGGTGAATAGGATATATTTAAAAGATGGGGGAGTAAATTGGCAGGTCCCATTCAGAAAAAAATGGCATAGTTAGTTTGATCATGGATCCAGAACTGAAGGGGAAGGGTGGGAGGAGAGGAAAGAGAGACAAAGCAATTGGTAAAGCTATGGAATTAGATGGAGAATAGAGGGTGGAAGTATGCCTAGGACTTTCCCGTAATAGTGGACTAGGGGATGAAGCCATACAACAAACACTGGGATCCCAGTGCAATTTCAAATATGATAAGATTGAAACCTGTAGAATTGGGCATTAGGAATGAGATAAAAGATGTAAAAGGACTGAAAGTAACCAAAAGAGGCCCTACAAAGGCAAGTATGTAGAATTAGTCTGTGAGAATATATAAAGGAAGGATTCCATCTTGATATATAACCTAACCAATTGGGGGTATATGCATAAAAATGTTTTTTGTGAAATGTACTGTGAAATTGACCACTTTTCTGATCATATCATGGTAATATATGAAATTAACTTCTAACCGAGTTAGAAAGTTTGGCAGAGGTTTATGAAGGAAGTTCAAATTCCTTTGAGATCAGGAAGGAATTTAAAGATATTGCTAAAAGAATGATCAAAGAGAGGAAAGTTTGTTCCCATTTCAAGAGGTTAAAAAAAAGTCAAAATGTTTTCTGAAGAAAGATATCAATTAAAGGAACATATTAAACATCTTTAGAATATAAAATAAACACTAACAATTCCAGTACTTCAACTGAGTATAGAAATTTTTAAAAAGAAAGATGAAGAAATTTTGAGCAAAAATAGTATGAACAAAACAGAGAATAAGAAAAATCTGTGAATTAGTTCTAGTATCAAGGATAGAATTAGAACCTCAGGCACAGTCAATTAGTTCATGTGATGAGAAGAAACATAAGAATACTCTCTAGGACCAGAATACTCTCTAGGGACCATAAAAGGAAGAATCAATAAAACAATCAACTAAGAATCATTTTTAAGCAGACTTGGGTGAGGAAAATAGGAGAAAAAATTAAAACCATCCCTTCCCTGAAGTAGTTTACAATCTAATGTAGAGAGGTGATATATATATATAT
>NW_025347362.1:17505-19689 GCF_016433145.1 Gracilinanus agilis | reverse complement strand
GTGTGACCCTGGGCAAGTCACTTGACCCCCATTGCCTACCCTTACCAATCTTCCACCTATAAGTCAATACACAGAAGTTAAGGGTTTAAAATTTAAAAAAAAAAAAAAAAAAAAGAAACTTGATGGGCAGGCACAAGAGAGGGTTGGGGAAGATATTCCAGAGAGATGAAATAGATTTTAAACTAAGGTGAAAAAGGTCAGTTTATCTTCAAGTAACCATGAGGAGTTTAGTATAGTAAAAACTTAGCAGTCTGGAAACTATCCCATATTCAGGGTAATCAAATGAAAAGGTATTTGGAGATGGAATGCATCTGGGAAACTGTACATTATTCTCATTAGCCTCAAGCTCCAACTTGAAATAAATATTTTCCTAGTGATTTTATATGGCTGTGAGTCAGGGTCTAGAGATTTAGAGTTGGAAGGCACCTAAGAGGTTATCTATATCTAATTCAATCTCCTCATTCTACTAGAGGGACATAACATGTACATTAGAAAATATTAGCGAGCTCTAATCATTAGGGGTAGGGAGAAAGACCTGATGTAAAAATGACTCGAGTTGTGCTTTGAGGAAAACTTGAAAGGTAAAAATAGGAGTGCATGCCTGACATGGAGTATACTTATGTAAAAGTAGAGAGGGAGGAGATGGAAGGAACAACGATGAGATTATAGATACACTGAAGCATGGGTGATAAAAAGTAGTGAGAAGGAACAAATAATTCCTGAGAATCACTATTCTTCACTAATACCACCTCTCATCCCTCTCCAAACTTGTCTTGATGTACTGTGATTGCATGGTTCACTGCAATAAAAAAGGACACATTAGCTAGATGGTGATACATATAAAAGATATTAGTTTTTCTATCAAAATTGCAGACATCTAGGAGAAATAAAAGACAAAAAAAAAAAAGGCAGAAAACACCAGAGGGAAGCAGCAGCAAAGATCAGAAGCAGAGGTTAGAGTGACAGTAATGACTAACAGAGAACAGGAGTGCCTGAAAGAGGCAGCTATGATAAACAAGAGATTACACATGGCAACAAAAGAAGTGGTAGTGGCAGCAGTGGGCAGAGATTAGAAAGAATGATGGTGGCAGCAATGAGTAGGCATAGCCTGCTATCTAAAAGCACAGAAGATGGCTAGTGGTGAAGAGGCAGAACAATTTCATTTCCGGGGGAAGGTGGGGGAAAGTGGGGAGCAGCAGGGGCCAGTCAGCTGTACCTAATTACCTAGCTCCTGAAAAAAAGGCAAAAGGTTTCTGAAAGAAGGCACAGAGATGAGGAACTCAGTCTGTATCATATTTCCAAAGCCCCTAAGAGCATCAGTGTGACAAGCTCAACATAAATATAGTTTAGGTGTCATTGTGTAATACTACAGTGACAAAGTCTCTCCATTCAACATCCCACACACTTTATAGCTATGGCATACTACTTTAAGAAGGCACAAAATTATCTAGTACATTTAAAAAACATTTCCATAAAACTCCTTTGATACATACTTGAATGTCTATGCTCCAGGGATTGTAATAGTTGAAGTGTATGAAAAATAGTTCCTGTCCTCATGCAATCTAACAGCCTAATAATGGAGGTAAGAAATAAATAAGGTAGACTGTGAAAATGTAATAAAAATGTGCCATGTCATATGATAGTTTAAGGTAGAGAGAGATTACTTTTGACTAGAGGATAGAGGATCAGAGAAGGCTGCATGGATAAAGTAGTATTTAAGCTAAGAAAGAAACATTATAATAAACTGGATAGAGCTGGCCTGAAAGCCATGAAAACCTGGGTTCAAGTTCTGCCTCTGATACAACAACAACAATAGGGATAGGGATTGGACCCACAATTTTACTGGTATAAGGAACTCTTAGGGGGAAAAAAACTCCCTCAACCAGAATGGGTTGGCAGCTTCTCTGTAATTTGCTATAGAGAACACTAGAGCCCAAAGCACCAAGGGTTATCTAGGGTCACCCAGCTGCCAGAAACTTCCAGGTCCTCCTGGTTTAAAGACCTACTCTCTAGCCATTGCTATGCTTCCAGTGCTAAATACATAGCACTTTACATATGTTATCTCATTTGATAAAATAAAGAAGTGTAGAAGTTGGATAGATGGAAGAGAATGGGGTAGAGGAGAAGGACATGAGAGAGAGAGAGAGAGAGAGAGAGAGAGAGAGAGAGAGAGAGAGAGAGAGA
>NW_025347362.1:0-17148 GCF_016433145.1 Gracilinanus agilis | reverse complement strand
GAGAGAGAGAGAGAGAGAGAGAGAGAGAGAGAGAGAGAGAGAGAGAGAGAGAGAGAGAGAGAGAGAGAGAGAGAATGAATAGTAATGACCAGGGGAAAAAATTCCATAAACTATAGTAATGAAACATGTGTGTCCATGAAAGTTCTGGAGTTCCAGAAAACTGGGAAGTGGTATGGGTGGTGATACTTAGGTTGATGAAATTAGAAAGAAGGTACCAGGGTTAGCCCCTGATCTTTGCTAGGAAGAAAGAGAGTAGGTATGCTTTGTAAGGAAGGCTATCAACTGGAAGAGATCATGGGGGTTAGATTAAGTCCATCTGAGCAGGCTTTATCTCTAAGTCATATCTGCTGGCTGGGATAGCGGAAATGGTCTTGAACTATGACTACTGTATAGTTCAGACTTCCAGCTCCAGGCTCAAACCCTTCTCTAGCACCAAAGTTTCAAATATTAAATTGACTGTCACATTCATGTGGGGATATTTTGCACTCCATATGTAAGAGTTTTGGAGAAGTGGCAAAGAGACTGAAAAAACCTGGGCAAGGTACAAGATTCTCTGAGAGGTTCTAGTAAAATAGTTAGGATCAGAATGGGATGGAGACAGTTAAGCACCCAGAGTATTGGGCAGATGCAAGGCTAACCTTGTAGAATATCAATCTCAATATGAAAGCCTTTCACAATATAAGAATTATAATTTAATTTTAATTGCTTGGATCTTTGTCATCTCAAACTGCCTGGCTGATGTTCAGGACATTTTTCTTTTACATTAAAATAAAGAAAAAGATCTGAGGGTATATAATGCTTAGGAACTTAGGTGATGAAGCTAGAACTGGTAGCATATTACCTTATTAATGGATATTAGTTTCTTAAGATATTTTATCTACCATTATACACATTTACTTATATATTATGCATATAATATTAAATTTGAGATATAAGGCACAGATTTTTATAACAGTAACAATCATAACCAACTGGTCATTCTAGCTATTCAATCTGACTACCTTTTCTGCCACTAAATGGGTTTCATGCTAGCTATTGGTGATTTTTCTGAGATTTTTGCAGATTTAAAAGTCATCATTTACAAATTTTATGTATTTGGAGTCATCTCTATGAAAATTTAATAGGACCATTCCCCAATTAATAAATGATCAAACCACATGAAAAAGCAGTTATCAAAGGATGACATGAAAAAAAAGTTATAAATTGTTAACAATTAGAGAAATGCAAAATTAAGGCAATTCTTGGGTTGCACCTTACAATTTTATATCGGTATAAGGATTTTTGTGGGGGTAGTATGTGGAGAGAGAAAATAAATGTTTGTTAAATGAAAAGGTTAATAGAAAAGAGAAAATTTAGGAGTGAAGAGCATAATTCAAAAACTGTACTTTATCCTTTCATCCTTCCAACAAGAGATTTCTAAGAAGGTGAACTTCTTGTACCAAAGCTCAGTTCTTAATACACTGATAGCTATAGGAGAAAGACAAGAAAAAAAGTTTATGGATACGAAGTAAAATTATGCTAGGAATAAAAACATCTGTTTATTTTATGCTTTTGTTGTTCTCAGTCCTTTTTATATTATCTGATGAACATGAGGTAAGATGGGCAAATCCTATGAAAAAAAATGAACAAGATCATAAGCACATAAGTAGAGTTTATAGCAACATGAAATTTATTGGAAGTCAACTAAATGAATATAGTGAAGCTAGAGTTGGTATGGGGCATTAAAAAATGTGCCCATCTTAAAATATTACATCTTGTTCTGAACATCAGTAATGGAGCCAAAAATATTTCCACTTTTTATGAAGGGATATGATATGTTAGAGTGAGCCAAGTACTTTGTCATTTCATTCATTAACCTAATAAGAATTTCCCAAGTACCTACTTTATGCAAGAAAATACAATGGAGGCTGAGGATTCAAACATAAAAATGGCTATTGTGTAGTATATGTTCTAGTGGACTTAAAATAAAAAAATTAAAATGGTTTAAATTACTTTTCTGCATTTGTTACTTCAATTTGCATCTGTAACCAAGATAAGACCTTGGTTTTATTTCTCTACACTATACCATGAATTCTAACCTCATTATATTTTAGTAACAACAATATAACTAAGAATTAATAATGTTAAAAGATATAGGCATGACTCAAATATTAAGTATGCTCAGAATATGACTCATTTTTTAAAAAGCAAGCTAATATTTAGTTTTTTTCCACAAGTACTCTAACACAAATAGAATAAAAGTTACTGTTCTTCATAGATGAAAAGGCCACTGAGGTAAAATGTCCCTCTAACCAGAAATAGAGATTAAAATTTAATCATCAGACCATAACACCCTCTGAACATGTTAAGACAGCTAATTTGATTTGAACATTTTCAAATAAATCTTATAATTATTTTTGTTTCTGCTGCTGGGGTTCACAGTTTGATCCAGTCTTATCTACCTAATGTTAGTTTTCAAACAGTTCAGTCAGACTAAATTGTTAAGGAGGGGAGAGAGAGGGAAGGATAAACAAGGGAGGAAAAATAGTTTGGAGGGAAATAACTGTAATTATAACTATGAATGTGAATGGGGTGAATTCATCCATAAAACTTAAGTGAATAGCAGAGCAGATTAAGAACCAGAATCCTCTAATATGCTGTCTATAAGAAACACACTTGAAGCAGAGAGATACACACAGAGTAAAGGTAAGAGTAGAATTAAATTAAAATTTTAATTTAATTTAGAATATTTCCATAAAAATTCTTTTACCATAACTTGAGTTATTTATACTTCAAGGATTGTAACAGTTGAAGTGCATGAAAACTAGTCCCTGTCCTTGTCCCTGGAACAAAATTTATTAATCTTTAGATGAAATTAAAAAAGCAAGGATAGTACTCATGATCTGAGACAAAGCAAAAGGAAAAACAGATCTAACCTAAGAGATAAGCAAGGAATCTATAGCTTGCTAAAAGGTAACATAGACAATGAAGTAATATCAATACTAAATGTATATGTATCAAATGGCATATCATCTAAATTTTTAAAGAAGAGGAAACAGGATGGTAAAATGGTACCAGTGGGAGACCTCAACTTTATAATCTAACCACAAAATATATAAGAATTAAGGAGATGAAAAGAATTTCAGAAAAGTTACATATGATAGAACTTGGGAGAAAACTAAATGGTAGTATGATTATTTCTCAGTGGTACATGGCACCTACACAAAAACTGATCATGTATAGTCATAAAAACCTCACCACCAAATGCAGAAATACAGAACTATTAAATGATAGAAAAATTAAATTCAATAAAAGGCTATGGAAAGGTAGATAAAAATTAATTGAAAACTAAATAATCTCATCCTAAAGAATAAGTGGGTCAAAGAACAAATCATAGAAACAATAAATTATTTCATAAAGGTCAATGAGAAAACCAAAACATAGCAAAATTTACAGGATGCAGTCGGAGCAGTACTTGGGGGAAATTTATGTTTCTAAATGCTTACATCTATCAATGAACTGGGCATTCAACTAAAAAGAATACATAATTGTGCTCAAAGGAATAAAGAACTGGAGGAATTCCATGTGAACTGGAATGACCTCCAGGAATTGATGCAGAGTGAAAGGAGCAGATCCAGGAGAACATTGTACTCAGAGACTGATACACTGTAGTATAATTGAACATAACAGACTTCTCAACTAGCAGCAATGCAAGGATCCAGAGCAAGGGTGAGGGACTTATGAGAAAGAAAACTAGCCACATTCAGAGGAAGAATTGTGGGAGGAGAAACACAGAAGAAAAACAACTGCTTGAACACATGGGCTGATGGGAATATTATTAGGGATGTAGACACTAAACTATAACTCTAGTCCAACTATCAATAATATGGAATTAGGCCTTGATCAATGATGTAAAACCCAGTGGAGCTGTGCATTGGCTAAGGGGGGTAGGGGGATTTGGGGGAAAAGGGAAAGAACATGAAATATGTAACTATGGGAAAATATTCAAAATTAAAATTAAAATAAAAAGAATACATAAAAAATTCCCAATTAAACACCAAACTGGAAATCCTGAAGCTCAAAGGAGAGATTATTAAAACTGAAAAAAAAAAAAAATTGAACTGAAAAAATCAAAGTATGAGCTGGCTTTATGAAAGAACAAATAAACAAAATAGGTAAATCATTTGGTTAATTTGATTGTAAAGGAAAATTCACCACCACCACCAAGGAAATTAAAGCAAATATTGGGAGATATTTTACCCAATTATAATCTCAATAAATCTGACAATTTAAGTGAAATGGATGAATATTTGCAAAAATGTAAATTGCCCAAATAAACAGAAGAGGAAATACAATATTTAAATAACCCTATCTTAGAAAAAGAAATCCAGTAAGTCATCAATGAATTCCCTAAGAAAAAATCCTCAGGGCCAGATAGATTCACAATTAAAAAAAATGAATAAAGAACAATTTATCTGAAAACTATATAAACAATTTGGAAAAATAGACAGAGAGTTTTTTCCAAATTCCTTTTATGACACAAATATGATGCTGATGCTGAAACCAAGAGACTGAAAACAGAGAAAGAAAACTATAGACCAATTTTCCCAATAATTTTGATGCAAAAATTTTAAATAAAATATTTGCAAGGAGATTACAGCAATATATCAAAAGATCATACATTATTGTAAGATTTAATTAGCAATTCAGGGCTGGTCCAACATTAGGAAAACTAAGCAAAACTGACTATTTTGATAAAAATCAGATGATTATCTCTATAGATGTAAAAAAAGCTTTTGATAAAATCCAATATTCATTTCTATTAAAAACACTAGAAAGCATAAGAGTAAATGGGAATTTTCCTTAAAATGATAAGTAGGATTTATCTAAAACCATCAGCAAAAGCATTATCTGTAATGGGGATAAACAATCTTCCTAATTAAGATAAGGAGTGTAACTTTCTTCTTTTTTTAAAAAAAATTATTTATTTGGGATATTTTTCCATGGTTACATAATTCAAGATTTTCCCCACTCCTCTTCCCTCCCCCCCACCCCCACCCTGGAGCTGACAAGCAATTCCACTGGGTTATACATGTATCATTGTTCAAAACCCACTTCCATATTATTCTTATTTGCAATATGGTGATCTTTTAATGCCAAAATCCCAATCATATCCCCATCGAACCATGGTTTTTTTCTGCTTTTCTACTCCCGCAGTTCTTTCTTTGGATGTGGATAGTGTTCTTTCTCTTAAGTCCCTCAGAATTGTCCTGGATCACTGCATTGCTACTGGTAGAAAAGTCCATTACATTTGATTGTGCCATAATGTGTACAATGTTCTGGTTCTGCTCATTTTGCTCTGCATCAATTCCTAGAGATCTTTCCAGGGAGTGTAAGTTTTTTGAAGGCAGAGACTAACTACGATATTTTTCATATATCTTTACAGCACCTAATAGATATATTGTAGAACTGTTAATGAAACTGAAATCAGTTCTACTTTGTCAATGAAAATATTTTAGCTAGCTGTAGCATTTTCCTGAAGTATTCAGGTATATAATCAGGAAATGATTTTTTTTCTGATTAACATATACAATACCTACCTTATCAATAAGGGACAGCTGAGTGGCTCAGTGGATTGAGAGCCAGGCCTAGAGACTGGAGGTCCTAGGTTCAAGTCTGGCCTCTGACACTTCCAGCTGTGTGACCTTGGGCAAGTCACTTGACCCCTATTGCCCACCCTTACCACTCCTGGGCCAAGGACAGTCCCTAGCCCGGATGAAAAAGGAGGAGGGTTGGGCGTGGGGCTAGCAACCCCACCCTGTAAAAACTACATCTGCTAAAGAAACTGCAACCTAAAGTAGGGGCAGCTGGGTAGCTCAGTGGATTGAGAGCCAGGCCTAGAGACGAAAAGTCCTAGGTTCAAGTCCGGGCTCAGACACTTCCCAGCTGGGTGACCCTGAGCGACCCATTGCCTACTGGTTGTGGCCCTATGCTCCTAGAATGGAGTCCCAGGATAACAAAAAAAACAAAACCTTATCAATAACATATATAAGGCTCCAAGATCCATTCTATACAACACAAAGGAAGGAATTATGAAACTGCCCCTAGAACATGTGGCTCCCTGTTGATAACTGCTAAGTAAAGCCACAGTTGCCCATTTCTTATAGCAGAGAAGCTTAAATGAGAAGTTTTGAACCTTACTTTAAGAATAGTTCATATTCTACTTGTGGTATGGTTCCCTGACAAACTTTTCACTGTTATTTATAATCAAACTGGCACTTTGTGGCATTTGTTTTATGAGCCTACAGCGTACATATTATGTTTGTATATGAATCAAATCATTCAGTGATATAATATTTAGGATGCCTGGTTGTTGTAGAAAGAGTAAGAACTGCCCTATTAAAATGACATTTTACTTATTTCTATGTGGCTAACTTGTTACACAAACAATTCTACCACTGATAGAATTTCAGTTTATAAGCAAAGAAAATAAAAAAATGAAGGCTCATTAATATATATAATGAAATCAGTTTTCCTGCTTTGATCCTAGGTCTTTGAGGTTTTTACTAGATTCTTAGCAGATATAGAAAAATCAATATCTCATCATTAACAGTGATTTTAATAAGCACTGTCAACTTGGGTCCAAGTAGAGCACAAATACTAGGGCTACAAAAATATTTTCAAAGACAGTGGCTATTAATGTGAAGAAGGGGGGGGTAGGGAGAGAAAGAAAACCCATTTAGTGGAAAATCCTTACTTTGAATTAGCTTACAAGGTAGGGCAATGGTTTTCTCTTGGATGAAAATTAAAAAAAAATTTTTGTTACTAACAGATTGAATTCAAGAGATCATTTCAACTTGTTTATTTTTTTGTACCACCTTTGGTAAGTATTCACACAGTCAAAACAGTGCTTGTGCTTTGTAAAAGTGAAGAACTATATAATGCAACTCAAGAGTTCTCCCTGCTCTCACCTCCCCCTTAGTAAACTGGAGTATTTGTAGGAAGAACAACTGTCTACAAAGGCTTATTTGTGCACATAAATACTAAGATTTAACAGTGGCAAAGCACCCCAATCTTGTAACTTGCAAACCTCTTGCTTTGGGTTCTCCTACAAGTATGATAGTTGATTCTCAGGAAAATTGTCACTTTGTAACTATGGGCCTAAGCCCAGGCTCAATAAAGGGCTTTTTTCTCTCTCTATCCTTTTTCGATGACCTCATTATCTTCCATGGATTCTATTATTCTCTCTATAGAGAAGATTGTCCAACTGCCATGGTAGCTCTCTTGAGCAATATTGCTCACTTGTCAATTGGACATTTCTAACTGGAGCTGTAGCCTTCTCAAATTCAAAATGTCTAAAATAGAGCTCATTTCTCTCCTCAAATGTACCCTTATTTCTAGCTAATTTCCCTCATTCTGTTGAGGGGACCATTATTCTTCTTGTCACCAAAGTTTACCACCTTCAGCTCTTCCCCCTCTTTCTCCCTAAATCTAATCTACTTCCACAACGTTTCTCTCATCCTTCTTCTTCACTTAGCTCATAAGTCACTACCCTAATTCAGTCCTTCATTGCCTCTTGCCTGATCTGCTGAAATAGAGGCTTAGGTGGTTTCCTTGATTCAAGTTTCACTTCACTCCAATCTATCTTCCCCAGCTAGCTAAATAAGCTAAAAATGACTAAAGTGTAGGCCTGACCGAGCAACTCATGCTCAACAAACTCCAATGGCTCCCTACTGGCTCTAGGAAAAAAATATAAACTCCTCTCGTTGCTATTTATGGGCCTTCAAAACTCTTTCCAACCTACTTTCCTAGCCTTTACTCATTACTCCCTGTCATATTAAGTTCAGTCAAATTGGAATCTTTGTTGTTCCTTATACATAACATTACAAGTTCTGTTGATGTCCTGTACATATGATTGTCTCCAATGCCTAGAATGCATTCCCTCCTCACTTCTCCCTCTTAGAAACTATTTTCCTTCTAAGTCCAATACAAATACCAGCACCTGTAGGATTTTCTGATCTCCCCAGTTACTAGTACTACCCTCCCCTACCAAACTAAAATAACTTCTTATTTTATATATATTGTGTGCACATGACCTTCTTTGAAAAAATATAAGTTCTTTGAAGAAAGGAACAATTTTATTTTGTCTTTGTCTCCCTAGCACAAAGTTTAGCACATAGTAGATGTTTAACAAATGCTTGTTGATTGATTCTATTTCAGCTTGTGTGTTCATTGCAATAGAAAATAATAATTTTGAAATAATGAGAAATGAGTAAAAATTTAAGTAAAACTCTACATACTTAGAAATCCAGCTTAGTTAGCCTAAATATACATACATACTTCAAGAAAGCAGAAGACACTGGTTTTAGTCCTGGATCCACAATTAGCAGTGTAAGGACAAGAGATACTTAACCTCTTTTTAAGCCTGTTTACTCATCTGAAAATCAGAAGTAATACTTGCACCGCCCATTTCCCAGAGATGTTGTGAAGATCAAGTTAAATTTCGCATTTGTACTCTTGAACTAAAGGTGCAATCATGTAATAATGTTATTATTATATATTGCTTAATAGTGATAAAAAAGGAAGAAGAAATCTAGTACTTTGGGAATTTTGAGTTTACTAGATGATAATTTTTGATATTCAGAACATTTTATTTTTATCAAATGAATTCCACTTAGACTAAATGATCTTTCAATAAAAGTTGGGAAAGCCATATGAAAAGTTATTTGAATTTATTTTGAACGGATCTATTCACAACATGGTTCTAAAGCCATATTAATTTCTTCTAATACAGTTTTTAGCTTTTCCAAACGTCTCGTATTATTTCTCAAATCTCTATATGTTGAATATATAATATCGTAGTAATATGACCTTTTGTTTAGCAATTATCTCAAACATGACTCCAGAATATCACACAACTCAAAGAGTACCATTTTGTTAAAGGAGGAGGAAGAATCTTGAACAAATTATGTTCATCAATTCACTTTTTCTACTAAGTACTTCATAGGCATGGTGCTGAGGCAATGAGGATCTAACCACAAAAGCCAAAGTGTTTGCCCTTGAGGAGTTTACAATCTAGCACGGGTTCATATATATGTTCATAAAAAATACTGAGGAAAGCTACCAGAGCTAAAGGGATCGGGACAGTCTTCAAAGATAAGGTATGCTTGAGTTTAAACCTGAAAGGAAGCTAGACATTCAAAGCTGCAGAAGTGAGGAAGGAGTGAATGGGGGATAGCTAGCGAAAAGGAATGCAGATGGGAGAATGAATGTTTTGTGTGAGGAATGGTAAGATGGCTAGTTTGGTTCAACTGCAGTATGCATAAAGAATGAAGTAGGGAAAATTGGATGGGGCTACATTGTAAAAGGCTATGAAGGTCAAACAAGAGTTTATTTTTTTATTTTAGAGATGATGCAGAACCAATTAATTTAATAAGTAGAGGAGTGACATGGTAAGATCTGTACTTGAGGAAAAAAGTACTTTGGGAAAAAACACATTGGCAGATGTTTGGAGGATAAAACTGAGAATGGAAAGGATGGAATTCAGGAAGACCACTTGGGAGGATACTGAAATTGTCTAAGCAAGAGAGATGATGGGGGCTTGAACTAGAGTGGTAGTTCTATGAATGGAGAGAAGGGGATGGATGTGAGAGATGTTATAGAGGCAGAAATGGTAAGAAAGAACAACTGACTGATGTGGGGTGAGGTCAGGGATGGTATTAAGGTTGTAAAACTAAGAAACTGGAAAGGTGGTAGAACACTTGACAGAAATAGGGAAGTTTGGAATAGGACTGACAACAGTTTCCTTTTGGGTTCACTCTTCCATGCCCTAATCAAAGTAATTTTTATACTCAGAAAAGCAGAACTGTGAAAATAAATTAGATCCTACCCAATTTGGCTAGTATTTAAAATCACTGCTGCTTCAATGTAAGAATGACAAGCATTTTTCACGTTTTCTATTCAAATAAGAGAAGTTTAATCAATTCTAAAAATCAGAATATTTTGGCTACCAAACTGATCATTAAAGTACATTCTACTACTTGATTTTTCTGGCTTTGAAAGATTGTATGTGAAATGTTTTGTTTCCCTTAAACAGTACAAACTGAAGAATCATGGAATCTCAGGGTTGAAAAATCTCAAAAATTATCTAGTCAAAGGTTAACATATACATAGTAAGTGGTCATCCAGTCTTTGAACATGTCTCATGAGGAGCAACCAACAACTTCATGAGATAAACCATTCCATTTCTGATCAGCTTTAATTATTTGAAAATTATTTGAAAATTTCCCCTTACTATAAAACCAAATCTTCTGCTTTGTAACTTCTATTTGTAACAGACCAATTAGATAAGACAAGATAAATCGAATCCCTCTTCCACACATACTTACAGTCTTTCCAAAAGAATATATGCTCCTTGACTTTAGGGATTGTTTTTTGGTTTTGTCTTATATTTTATATTAGTGTTTAACTGCTTGTTGATCGATTCCAAATAACAACCTGTCAAATATCTGAAGATAGTCAACAGGATTAAATGGCTTCTTTTTCTAACCGATCATGCCCAGTTCTCTAAAATAACCTTCATATGTCATGAATTCAAGGACCTTTCCATCCTGGTTGCCCCTTCCTTTGACCATTCTGCAGATAATTCATGCCTTTTTCTAAATGGTGAAATCTAGAATTAAACATAATATGCTAAAAATGTGTTATCAGAGAAGAACAAGCCTTAATGACAAATCCTTCTGAATGCAGCCTGAGATAATGTAAGCATTTTGGCTACAACTACTGACTCATATTGAGCTTGCACTAAAATTCTTCAGACAACTTTTTATCTAACCATGCCACTCCCATCTTGCACTTCTGAAGCTGATTTTTTGAAACCAAATGTAAGATTTTACATTTGTCCTTATTAAATTTCAATATTTAATTAAGAGAAAAGTGACATGTTTTTCACATATAAAGGGCTACAAATAACAATGCTCTCCATATTAAATTGCAATTAAAAATCCCTATGCTAAAAAAAAAAAAAAACTACTTGTTTTGGATTTGGAATATTTACTTGGTTCTTTAAAAACCTCAACTCTAGTATTATGTTCAGAAAGCCTAACTATTAGAATCTATGTGAAAGTGGAGCTACTATGAAATAAAAATTATTATATTGAGGCACGTAGGTAGTGCAACTTGATAAATATCTAGGCCTGGAGACAGGAAGGTTTTTTTTTGTTTGTTTTTTTTAAGGTGGCTTCATGTTTATTCTTTTTTTTTAATTTTAAACATTTATTAATATTCATTTTTAACATGGTTACATGATTCATGCTCCTACTTTCCCCTTCACCCCCCACACTCCCCCCACCCATGGCCATGGAGTCAGGAAGGTTTTAATTCGAATTTTGCCTCAGATAATTATTGGCGGTGTGACTCTGAGTAAGTCACTTAATCTGTCTGCCTCATCTGTAAAATGAGGTTAATAATAGCATCATCTTGCCTCAGTTTTTGAGAGGCAAAAAGGGGAGGACAATATTTATAAAATGTTTTGCAAGTTTTAAACTGCAATAAATCTGCTACTTGTATTATTATTTTATTATTTATTATTATTATTTAACATGGGTCCCATTCCCTCCTTTTTAAAAATATGTTTCTATCGATATTTTCTGTTTCTTACATCCCCTTCCAGGAGAGTTACCCTACATGACGAACAGTATTTTTTTTCAGAGAAAAAAAAAAAACTTAGCACAACTTTGAAAAAGTCCAAAAACACATGCAATGTGTGACTTCTGTGGGTCTCTCATCTCTGTCAAGGGTTAGGCTGGAACCATCTTCTCAAACTTTTAATTCAAATCCCATTTGATCTTTATAATTTTGATTATTTTTTTTACTTTTGATTTTTTGGTGTGTACTTGTTCTTCCTATTTATACTGTTGTTACTATATACATCATTTTCTTGGCTCTGCTTACTTCACTCTGCATCAAGTGATGCATGCTTCTCTTTAACACACACATAATTTCTTACATATGCTACAATTTATTTAGTCATTCCTCAATTGATGGGTATTTACTTTGATTCCAATTCTTAGCTATCACTAAAGTGACACTATAAATATTTTGGAGTATATGAAGATTCTTCTCACTGACTGCTTCCTTAGGGAATAAACCTAGTAATGCAATCTCTTGTTCAAAAGTTTAGGGGGGCAGCAAGGTGACTCAGTGGATAAAGAGCCAGGCCTGGGGACAGGAGGTCCTGAGTTCAAATTTGGCCTCAGACACTTCCTAGCTGTGATCCTGGGCAAGTCACTTAACTCCAACTGCCTAGCCCTTCTCAATTCTTCTGCCCTGGAACTGATACTTAAGTATTAATTTTAACAGAGGGTAAAGGTTAAAAAAAAAAGGGGTGTGTGTGGAAATTTGGACATTTTAGTCACTTTGTATAGTTCCAAATTGCTTTCCAAAATGTTTATATTACTTCCCAGTTTCACCAACAATTTATTAGTGTCTTATCTTTTCATAACCCTTCCAACATTGTTACCATTTTTTATAATTTTTTGTCAATTTTCAGGGTGTGAGGTGGAATTACATGCCTATTTGAGGTGCCTCTCTTATTATTAGTTATTTGGAACATTCTTTTATGTAGTTGTGAATACTCTGCTGTTCTACTGAAAACTATTTGTTTGGGGAATGGCTATTAGTTATACATATTATAATTAATATATAATATGCCTATTATATATTAATATCATACATATAAAAATATGTTATACATATTTTTTAAGATGAGTTGTTTCTATGTCTTAGATTTCTTGTCAAGAGAAATGTGACACAAAGATTTTTTTCCCCACTTGAACTGGACCCATTCTTAATTTCATCTGATGTTCAAATTCCAATAGGCCTTTAACCACCTCTCAACAATTACTGAAGAACAGGAATCAAAATCATTAGTCAATCTAGGTGTCTCTGCTAAAAGGTGACATCAATATATTTGAGGAGCAAAGAAGAAATTATCTCTCAGATCTTTGGAGAGGATAATAGTTTTATACTGACTAAACAACTGAGAGTAATTACAAAAGATAAAGTAAGCTATTTTGATTATATAAAATTTAAAAAAAGGTCTTGCACAGACATCTAGTACATTTAAATTAGAAGGGAAACACATTAACTGGGAAAAATCTTTGTAGGACATTTCTAAGATGAAAAATCTCACATCCAAGGTATATAGGAAATAGATCCAAATGTAAAAGGCTAAAAGCCATTCCTGACAGATAAATGGTCAAAGGATATATGAACAGGCAGTTTTCAAAGGAAGAAATCCAAACTATCAACAATTAAATGAAAAAGTGCTCCAAGTAACTAATAATTAGAGAAATACAACAATACTATTACCAGGACCTTGCCTCAAAGAGAATGAATAAGCAAAGTACGTGTTCAAAAATATTTTTAGCAGTTCTTTTTGTAGCAGCCCTAAATTGGAAAATAAGGAAGTATATATCTAATGGAGAAAAGCCAAACAGATTATGGTATATAAATGTAATGGAATATTATTGTACCATAACAAATGATAGCATACAGTTCCTGAAGAAACTGGGAAGATCTTTATAAACCGAGGCAAAGTAAAGTGAGCACGAGAACAATTTATACAATAACCAATTCTGTAAAGAAAGACAACTTTGAGAGGCTTTAGAATTTTGATCAATACAATAATAAGCCAAAGAATGAAAAGATGAAACAGGCCAACAATCTCCTGCCAAATGTGGTGGATTCAAAATACACAATAAGAATGTGGGAGTTTATTTCAATGAACTATGCATATATGTCACAAAGGTTTTCTTTTTCTGTTATTGTTTAATAGGGATGAGAGGAGAGGGAGGGAGAAATAATAAAGGCTTGTAAAAATAAATATTTTAAAAAGCTGGGCATGTTTTGTGGGCAAAGGCCATGGAAACAAGCAGGAACATGGTTCTCATTACTTTATTTGCTATGCCAATAAAACTGAAAATCATAAATGAATTAACCCCATATGGTGAGGAAGAGCAACATTGCTATTTAAAAAGCTATCACAAGTTGTTTAGCATTCTACTAGAATGTTAAATCATATGTCAAGAATGAGTTTAGATTAGGACCAGAACCTGATGGACATAAGAGAATTTTTTCCTAGGAATTTTTTGGACATAAGAGATTTTAACTTGGAGACAGAATCAAGAGTGCAAGTCACATATGGGAATTCAATGAGAAACATGCTGAATTAGAAGTTGGGCACTGTCCAAGAATTGACTTTTTACACCAGTGATTCCCAAAGTGGGCACCACTGCCCCCTAGTGGGTGCTGCAGCGATCCAGGGGAACGGTAATGGCCACAGGTGCATTTGGGGGCAATGAATAACTGTAAGGGGGCACTGGTAGTATGTGACAGGGGGCGCTAAGTAATATTTTTTCTGGAACGGGAGCGGTAGGCCAAAAAAAGTTTGGGAACCACTGGTTTACACAAATGTTAATGTTAAGGATTATGTATAAAAAGTAGTAGTCAATGAGAGGTTAGAGCTCCATCCTTTGTAAAGCAGATGGATTTAAATGTCACAATTCCTGGATTTGACTCAAAATAGACAAAGGAAAAAAAGAGATTAACTGAACAAATGTATTAGGAGGGAAGAAATTTTAGATCCTCTTTAGTATGCTGCCCAATGATTAATTACTCAGGAAAAGTTATATATTAAGACATAGGTAGAGGAAAGGATAGGACCATATACAACAGTTTGCAGGAGGTTAGGGTTAATAGATATTTAATAAGATCACATTGCCACAGTTATTAATAAAGCTGAGTTGGACTTTTGAATTTGGCCTCATCCATTTGTTTGGTAGGCCACCCAATGAATGAAAGATCAAGAAGTAATTAAATTATTTTCAACCTCAAAGCCAAATTGAGTCCAGGAGGGAAGTTTGAGAGCTAACATGATATTCCTCCCTGAGTGGAAATATGTAAGGGAATGCTTCCAAAAAGTAGCTATTTATGATCTTTAGGTAAATTACTAGCAAAGTACTTGAAATTTGAAGTATACGTCCACATATTTCATATGCCTTTCAAATTAAATCTTCCAAAAACCTAAACTTGAATTCTCTTCTGAAACTTACCATGTCACACAATTCAAACACCAGAAGATAGGGGATTGCTTCCACACACCGTCCAACACATTGAAGAATATTTGGATGTTGAAGAACACTATATTTAAAAAGCAAAAAAATCCCAAATTAGTGTTCATTACTAAGTGTAACAATAAAACTTCCACAAGCTTCTACTCCAATATTTTCATATTGATAATCAAATTTAATTATGTCAATGTCACGGACCTTTCATTTTAGATATATGGAAATTCCTTCTATTTATACAGATTGCAAGTTCTTTTTAAGTCAGTGTTAAGAGAGTTGCCTGGAACTCACAGAGGCTAAGTGATTTGCCCATAGTTACAGGGCTAGTAGCTGTGGGAGGCAGGATCTCAATTATCTTTACTCAACTCCCTGCCTCTAAGTCCAGCAATTATGTCCACTATCTCAAAGTACTTCTAAATTAAATTTAAACAGAATGAGCAAACTGAAAATGACCAGGTAAGTATATTACTTCTAATCAGGAGAAACTAACATAACTTTTAAATAAAATAATTCCCATTGCAGTGAACATTTCTCTATTTCACTGGATTTTTAAAATTAAGGGTAGTAATTCAAAAGTATATAGAAAGATTCAATTTTGAATCATTTATTATAGTGTCAAGATCCACCTGGAAAATTAAATTATAGACTTATAATTCAACATTTAATATAGCTAACATAGCTTTTTAGGACAAATAATTTACTATTTTAATTTTATTTATTTGAATAGTGTTTTCCACAAAAGATATATACTGATATAAAAAAAAAAGACAAGGTAAGAAAAAATGTCATCAATATTAAAAACAAAAAAACAAAACACTTCATTCAATCAGAATACATCCACATGTTAAAACATGTACAAGTTAAAGGTATACTTACTAGTATGGCTCTCCATTTTTCAAAAATTTATCTTGCTCCTTTGCACTAGCACTGGCTTTTAACTCCTTCACTACTACTCTTGCTACACTAGTGCCTGTGTAAATTTCCCCAAGCAAAACCTGAAAACAAAGAATAATTCTTTATATAAATTTCATCAAAATGGAACAGAAAGCCTCATTTCCTAATTAACATTAACTGAAATATGGGGGGGAAAAGGGTGAGTAAAAAGCATATTAAATAATTTATCTAATGAACTGAGTTATGATTTTTTTTAAGGAATAAGAATATGTTAGAAAAAAAGACTGCCATCAATGTGGTAATTAAAAAAAATATCAAGAAAGAAAAGGAAGCGGATCCAGTTCTTTGAGATTTCAAGTCATGAATGAGTATATCAAGGTTTGAGAAAAGGCTTTGTTGCTATTTAACCTATTTTGGGAGGGAGGGGGAAGGAATGGATAATACAACTGATAACAATAAGCCAGATGTAGTCTTCAAATATAAGTAATAGAAACTAACCACAATTCCTTTTTGTTTGTTGACATGGTATTTATAAAAGTCAACCAGAGGAAGTCTTCAGACTTACTAATCTAGATTTCAACAAAACATTTGACAAAGTCTTTCATGAGATCTTTGTGAGCAAGATAGAGATATAACAATGGACTCTATCAGAGTAAAGTGTTCAGAATTAAAAAAATCAGATCCAGAGAGCAGTAATTAATGGATTACATCAACTTAGAGGGAGGGAGGTGTCCTGGAGAATGTTACAAGAATTTATTCTTCACCCCATTTATGTTCAATGTTCTTAACAGTATCTTCTATAAAAACATATATGTCAGGGCAGTTAGGTAGCACAATAGATAGAATACTAGGTCTGGAGTTGGGATCTGGCCTCGGATACTTTCTAGCTGTGTGTCTTTGTTTTAAACAAAATTGTCTAGTCCTTGCTGCTCTTCTGTCTTACAACAGATATTAAGAAAGAATGTAAGGGTTATTTAAAAATGAAACAAAATGAAAAGCACAGATGGCATGCAAATCAAATTTGTCTAAGACTAAGCTAAAAGGAATACCTAAAATTGTGGACAACAAACTGAGATCTGAAAAGAACTAAACAGAATGAGATGTATGTATGTATGTATGTATGTATGTATGTATGTATGAATGTATG
>NW_025347361.1:718-1320 GCF_016433145.1 Gracilinanus agilis | reverse complement strand
GGAATATACCTACCAAAACAAACACAGCAATTATATGAAAACAACTATAAAACACTTTCCAAACAAATAAAACGGGATCTAAACAATTGGAAGGCCATTGATTGCTCATGGGTAGGACGAGCTAACATAATAAAAATGACAATTCTACCCAAATTAATTTACCTATTTAGTGCCATACCTATCAAGCTACCAAAAAACTTCTTTACTGAATTAGAAAAAACTATAACAAATTTCATCTGGAAGAACAAAAGATCAAGAATATCAAGGGAAATGATGGGAAAAAATGTGAAGGAAGGGGGCCTGGCAGTACCAGATATTAAACTATACTATAAAGCAGCAGTCATCAAAACAATATGGTACTGGCTAAGAGATAGAGAGGAGGATCAATGGAATAGACTGGGGATAAATGACATCAGCAAGACAGTGTATGATAAACCCAAAGAGCCCAACTTTTGGGACATGAATCCACTATTTGACAAAAACTGCTGGGAAATTTGGAAAACAATATGGGAGAGATTAGGTCTAGATCAACATCTCACACCCTACACCAAGATAAATTCAGAATGGGTGAATGACTTGAATATAAAGAGGGAAACTATAAA
>NW_025347361.1:0-620 GCF_016433145.1 Gracilinanus agilis | reverse complement strand
GAACACAGAATAGTATACTTGTCAGATCTATGGGAAAGGAAAGACTTCAAAACCAAGCAAGAGTTAGAGAAAATTACAAAATGTAAATTAAATGGCTTTGACTATTTTAAACTAAAAAGCTTTTGTACAAACAAAAACAATATAGTCAAAATCAGAAGGGAAACAACAAATTGGGAAAAAATCTTTATAACAAAAAACTCTGACAGGGGTCTAATCACTCAAATATACAAGGAGTTAAAGCAATTGTATAAAACATCAAGCCATTCCCCAATTGATAAATGGGCAAGAGACATGAATAGGCAATTTTCAGGTAAAGAAATCAAAAGTATCAATAAGCACATGAGAAAGTGTTCCAAATCTCTAATAATTAGAGAAATGCAAATCAAAACAACTCTGAGGTATCACCTCACACCTAGCAGATTGGCTAAAATGAAAGAAGGGGAGAGTAATGAATGTTGGAGGGGATGTGGCAAAATTGGGACATTGATGCATTGCTGGTGGAGTTGTGAACTGATCCAGCCATTCTGGCTGGCAATTTGGAATCACGCTCGAAGGGCTATAAAAGAATGCCTGCCCTTTGATCCAGCCTTACCATTGTTGGGTTTGTACCCCAAAGAGAT
>NW_025347360.1:0-1271 GCF_016433145.1 Gracilinanus agilis | reverse complement strand
TATATTTCTATATTCATTTGTGTGTATGTATATTCTTCACTCCTTTAACCAGTTCAGATGAGAATGAGTTTCAGTTGTTATCCATTCCCCTACCAATTTCCCTTTTTTATTGTGTAAATTCCTTTTGGACACACTGTTTATGTGAACTAATATTCCCCTATTTTACTCCCTTTCACCCTCTTATAGTTTATTCTTCTTTCCTTTCATTGTAAGCTTCTTTTGAGATTATCCAAATAATCTCTCTAATTAGTTGTCCTCTTTGAAAATTTATGATGATAAAGTTCTAAGATGCTAAATTTTATCATCTCTCCATATAAATATATAAATAGTCTAACTGATATCTCATTTATATTTGCTTTTATATGCTTCTCTTCAGTCTTGTGCTTGTGTGCCAAAATTCTATTCAGCTCTAGTATTTTCATCAGGAATGCTTAGAAGGACTATATTTTATTAGAGGTTCATTTTTCCCCTATAAAATTATGCTCGGTTTTGATGGGAAGATTATTTATAAGCTTAGATCCTTTGTCTTTCAGAAAATCATATCCCATGCTCTCCTTTTAGTGAATGCTGATAAATTTTGTGTGAGCCTGATTATGACTCTTTAGTACTCAAATTTTTTCTTTCTACCTATTTAAAGGTTTTTTTCCTTAATCTGGGAGCTCTGGTTTTTGGCTATTATATTCCTTGGGGCTCTCGTTTAGTTTTTTAACTCCTTCATTAATTCTTATTTTGTACCTTCTAGCAATTCTTGTTTAAGATGAATTTTTCCTTGAATCTTTGCTTAATAGATGTTTTTGAGTCACTATCCTCTTCTATTTGTGTTTTGAGTTTCCTTGTCACCACAATAGTTCTTTANCATCTTCTATTTGTGTTTTGAGTTTCCTTGTCACCACAATAGTTCTTTACAGTTATGTTCTTTTTTGTTTGCTCATTTTTCTAGTCTACTTCTTGATTTGGGACATTATGGTAAGGGTGACCTGTGCATACTTCTGTAGATGTTGAGATCTTGAGCCTCTGACATCTTTGTCCTTCTGCTCTCAAAATTTGGCAAAGGGTCTGCAAACTTTCAGAAACTCCATATGAGAAAGAACAAAGTCTACTCACTGCCTGATGGAGTTTTGCCAGTTCTTGACTCATGTTTGGCTATATCAGTTTGTTTCTGTTTGGGGATTTCAGTAGACTGTTACTTAATTCAGTCACTGTTGGTCCACTAGGAGCTTCTGGAGGCTCAGAGGAATTGAACTGCTAGTTCTCCTTTGACCTGGGATGCT
>NW_025347359.1:699-2051 GCF_016433145.1 Gracilinanus agilis | reverse complement strand
GAGATCTAAATATTCCTCTTTCAGATCTAGATAAATCAAACCAAAAAATAAATAAGAAAGAGGTAAGAGAGATGAATGAAGTCCTAGAAAAATTAGATTTAATTGATATGTGGAGAAAAATAAATAGGGACAAAAAGGAATATACCTTCTTTTCAGCTGCACATGGTACATTCACAAAGATTGACCATGTAATAGGGCATAGAAACATTGCAAACAAATGCAAAAGAGCATATATAATAAATGTAAACCTCTCAGATCATAATGCATAAAAATAATAATTAATAAGGGCACCTGGACAGGCAAATCAAAAACCAATTGGAAATTAAACAATATGATTCTCCAAAACCAGCTAGTCAAAGAAGAAATCATAGAAACAATCAACAATTTCATTGAAGAGAATGACAATGATGAGACATCCTACCAAACTCTGTGGGATGCAGACAAGGCAGTACTCAGGGGGAAATTTATATCCTTGAGTGCATATATTAACAAATTAAGGAGGGCAGAGATTAATGAATTGGGCATGCAACCCAAAAAACTAGAAAGCGAGCAAATTCAAAATCCCCGGATGAAAACTAAATTAGAAATACTAAAAATCAAGGGAGAAATTAATAAAATCGAAAGTAAAAGAACTATTGAATTAATAAATAAGACTAGAAGCTGGTACTTTGAAAAAACAGATAAAATAGACAAAGTCCTGGTCAATCTAATAAAAAAAAGGAAAGAAGAAAAGCAAATTGACAGTATCAAAAATGAAAAGGGAGACCTCACCTTTAATGAAGGGGAAATTAAGGCAATCATTAAAAACTATTTTGCCCAATTATATGGCAACAAATAGAACAATTTAGGAGATATGGGTGAATATTTACAAAAATATAAATTGCCTAGATTAACAGCATAAGAAATAGAATACCTAAATAATCCTATATCAGAAAAAGAAATTGAACAAGCCATCAAAGAACTCCCTAAGAAAAAATCACCAGGGCCTAATTCTATCAGACATTCAAAGAGCAACTTATCCCAATACTATACAAATTATTTGATATGATAAGCAAAGAAGGAGTCCTACCAAATTCCTTTTATAACACAAATAGGGTACTGATTCCAAAGCCAGGTAGATCAAAAACATGAGAAAGAAAACTATAGACCAATCTCCCTAATGAACATAGATGCAAAAATCCTAAATAGAATACTAGCAAAGAGACTCCAACAAGTAATTAAGATCATCCACCATGATCAGGTGGGATTTATACCAGGAATGCAAGGATGGTTCAACATTAGGAAAACCATCCACATAATTGTCCATATTAACAGTCTAACAAACAAAAATCACATGATTATCTCAATAGATG
>NW_025347359.1:0-604 GCF_016433145.1 Gracilinanus agilis | reverse complement strand
ATTCACAAGCGAATTCTATCAGACATTCAAAGAGCAACTAATCCCAATACTATACAAATTATTTGATATGATAAGCAAAGAAGGAGTCCTACAAAATTCCTTTTATAACACAAATATGGTACTGATTCCAAAGCCAGGTAGATCAAAAATATGAGAAAGAAAACTATACACCAATCTCCCTAATGAACATAGATGCAAAAATCCTAAATAGAATACTAGCAAAGATACTCCAACAAGTAATTAAGATCATCCACCATGATCAGGTGGGATTTATACCAGGAATGCAAGGATGGTTCAACATTAGGAAAACCATCCACATAATTGACCATATCAACAGTCTAACAAACAAAAATCACATGATTATCTCAATAGATGCTGAAAAAGCCTTTGACAAAATACAGCATCCATTCCTATTGAAAACCCTGGAAAGTATAGTAATAGAAGGACCTTTCCTAAAAATAATAAACAGTATATACCAAAAACCATCAACAAGCATTATATGCAATGGGGATAAATTAAAAGCCTTCCCAATAAGATCAGGAGTGAAACAAGGATGACCATTATCACCTATACTATTCAACATAGTACTAGAAACACTAGCAGT
>NW_025347358.1:819-2202 GCF_016433145.1 Gracilinanus agilis | reverse complement strand
AAGTTACATTTATTATTTCTGCTCTTTTGCATTTGTTTGCAATGTTTATATGCCCTATTACATGGTCAATCTTTGTGGATGTACCATGTGCAGCTGAAAAGAAGGTGTATTCCTTTTTGTCCCTATTTATTTTTCTCCACATATCTATTAAATCTAATTTTTCTAGGGCTTCATTCACCTCTCTTACCTCTTTCTTATTTATTTTTTGGTTTGATTTATCTAGATCTGAAAAAGGAATATTTAGATCTCCCACTAGTATGGTTTTACTATCTATTTCCTTCTTGAGCTCTACCAGTTTCTCCTTTACAAATTTGGATGCTATGCCATTTGGGACATACTTATTGAGCAATGTTATTTCCTCATTGTCTATACTGCCTTTTATCAAGATGTAATTACCTTCCCTGTCTTTTTTAATCATATCTATTTTTACTTTGCCTTTATCAGAAATCATGATTACCACTCCTGCCTTTTTTTCTCATTTGAAGCCCAAAAGATTTTGCTGAAGCCCTTTATTTTAAACTTGTATATGTCCACCCGCCTCATATGTGTTTCTTGTAGACAACATATGTTAGGATTTTGGTTTCTAATCCACTCTGCTATTTGCGTCTGTTTAATGGGTGAGTTCATCCCATTCACATTCAGAGTTATAATTATCAGTTGTGTATTCACTGACATTTTGGTATTCTCCCCTAATTCTATCTCTTCTTCTTACATTATTTCCTTTTAAACCAGTGGTTTGCTTTAAACCCGTAAGCTTTGTCCCCTCCCTTGATTTACTTCCCTTTCTACCCCCTCCCTTATTATTCCCCTATTTTTATTTTTGAGGCCTAATGAAATCCCTCCCCCTTGTTTTCCTCTCCCTTTTTTGACCTCCCCACTCCCCTGCTCCCCTTGGTTTATCCCTTCTGACTTTCTCAGTAGGGTTAGATAGAGTTTTATATCCCAATGGATATAACTACTCTTCCCTTTCAGGGTTAATTCCACTGAGAGTAAGGTTTAAATATTACCTTTTAATGCTCTCTTCCTCTCCTTATAATAGCATTCATCTCTTCCCCTTCCCATGCCCTCTTTGTGTGTAATAGATTATCCTATTTTTCTTATTCCTTCAAGGTTCTCTTGGTGTCCTCTACTATTCACCCCCCTCTTTCCCTCCCACCCATATCATCTTAGACCATTTAGTATTCTATCCTCTCCCTATGAATAATTCTTCTAATTATAATAATAGTGAATGCTATAATGGTGAACAGAGTTCTCTACAGAGAATTATACATAACATTTCCCCACATAGGAATACCAATAATTAGATCTCATTGAAGCCCTTAACGAGGCAAATTTAAAAAAAAATATGAGTTTTCTTACTTTCCCTTCTGTTTCTTATTTACC
>NW_025347358.1:0-725 GCF_016433145.1 Gracilinanus agilis | reverse complement strand
ATAGAATATCCTATTTTTCTTATTCCTTCAAGGTTCTCTTGGTGTCCTCTACTATTCACCCCCCTCTTTCCCTCCCACCCATATCATCTTAGACCATTTAGTATTCTATCCTCTCCCTATGAATAATTCTTCTAATTATTATAATAGTGAATGCTATAATGGTGAACAGAGTTCTCTACAGAGAATTATACATAACATTTCCCCACATAGGAATACCAATAATTAGATCTCATTGAAGCCCTTAACGAGGCAAATTTAAAAAAAAATATGAGTTTTCTTACTTTCCCTTCTGTTTCTTATTTACCTTTTCATGTTTCTCTTGATTTTTGTGGTTGGATATCGAACTTTCCATTTAGTCCTGGTCTTTTCTGTGCAAAAGCTTGGAAATCTTCTATCTTGTTGGATGCCCAAACTTTCCCCTGGAAGAATATAGTCAGTTTTGATGGGTAGGTGATCCTTGGTTGTAAACCGAGTTCTCTTGCCTTTCTGAATATCATATTCCAAGCCTTGCAGTCTTTTAGTGTGGAGGCTGCCAGATCCTGCGTGATTCTGATTGGTGTTCCTTGATATCTGAATTGTCTCTTTCTGGCTTCTTGTAAAATTTTTTCTTTTAGTTGGAAGCTCTTGAATTTGGCTATTATATTCCTGGGGGTTGTCTTTTCAGTGTCTAGTGTAGAGGGTGATCTATGGATCCTTTCAATGTCTATATTGCCCTCTTGTTGTAG
>NW_025347357.1:705-3960 GCF_016433145.1 Gracilinanus agilis | reverse complement strand
TTGGCTACATTGTTTTTGTTTGTACAAAAGCTTTTTAGCTTAATATAATCAAAACCATTAAATTTACATTTTGTAATTTTCTCTAACTCTTGCTTGGTTTTAAAATCTTTCCTTTCCCAGAGATATGACAAGTATACTATTCTGTGTTCACTTAACTTATTTATAGTTTCCCTCTTTATATTCAAGTCATTCACCCATTCTGAATTTATCTTGGTGTAGGATGTGAGATGTTGATCTAAACCTAATCTCTCCCATATTGTTTTCCAAATTTCCCAGCAGTTTTTGTCAAATACTGGATTCATGTCCCAAAAGTTGAGCTCTTTGGGTTTATCATACACTGTCTTGCTGACATCATTAACCCCGAGTCTATTCCATTGATCCTCCTTTCTATCTCTTAGCCAGTACCATATTGATTTAATGACTGCTGCTTTATAGTATAGTTTGATATCTGGTACTGCTAGGCCCCCTTCCTTCACATTTTTTTTCATTATTTCCCTTGAAATTCTTGATCTTTTGTTATTCCAAATGAAATTTGTTATAGTTTTTCCTAATTCAGTAAAGAAGTTTTTTGGTAATTTGATAGGTATGGCGCTAAATAGGTAAATTAATTTGGGTAGAATGGTCATTTTTATTATGTAGCTTGTCCTACCCATGAACAGTTAATGACTTTCCAATTGTTGAGGTCCAGTTTTATTTGTTTGGAAAGTGTTTTGTAGTTGTTTTCTTGTAATAGCTGAGTTGTTTTGTTAGATTGATTCCCAAGTATTTTATATTGTCTAGGGTGATTTTAAATGGTGTTTCTCTTTCTACCTCTTGCTGCTCTAATGTGTTGGAAATATATAGAAATGCTGATAATTTATGTGCATTTATTTTGTATCCTGCGACTTTGCTAAAATTGTTGATTATTTCTACCAGCCTCTTAGTTGATTCTCTAGGATTTTTTAAGTATACCATCATGTCATCTGCAAAGAGTGATAGCTTAGTCTCCTCCTTGCCTATTTTGATACCTTCAATTTCTTTTTCTTCTCTAATTGCTATTGCTAGTGTTTCTAGTACTATGTTGAATAATAGAGGTGATAATGGGCATCCTTGTTTCACTCCTGATCTTATTGGGAAGGCTTCTAATTTATTCCCATTGCATATAATGGTTGTTGATGGTTTTAGGTATATACTGTTTATTATTTTTAGGAAAGGTCCTTCTATTCCTATACTTTTCAGTGTTTTCAATAGGAATGGATGCTGTATTTTGTCAAAGGCTTTTTCAGCATCTATTGAGATAATCATGTGATTTTTGTTTGATAGACTATTGATATAGTCAATTATGTGGATGGTTTTCCTAATGTTGAACCATCCTTGCATTTCTGGTATAAATCCTACCTGATCATGGTGGATGATCTTCTTAATTACTTGCTGGAGTCTCTTTGCTAATATTCTATTTAAGATTTTTGCATCTATGTTCTTTGGGAGATTGGTCTATAATATTTTTTCTCTGTTTTTGGTCTACCTGGCTTTCGAATCAGTACCATATTTGTGTCATAAAAGGAATTTGGTAGGACTCCTTCTTTGCTTATCATATCAAATAATTTGTATAGTATTGGGATTAGTTGCTCTTTGAATGTCTGATAGAATTCACTTGTGAATCCATCAGGTCCTGGTGATTTTTTCTTAGGGACTTCTTTAATGGTTTGTTCAATTTCTATTTCTGATATGGGATTATTTAGGTATTCTATTTCTTCTGCTGTTAATCTAGGCAATTTATATTTTTGTAAATATTCATCCATGTCTCCTAAATTGTTATATTTGTTGCCATATAATTGGGCAAAATAGTTCTTAATGATTGCCTTAATTTTCCCTTCATTATAAGTGAGGTCTCCCTTTTCATCTCTAATACTGTCAATTTGATTTTCTTCTTTCCTTTTTCTTATTAGATTGACTAGTACTTTGTCTATTTTATCTGTTTTTTCAAAATACCAGCGTCTAGTCTTATTTATTAATTCAATAGTTCTTTTACTTTTGATTTTATTAATTTCTCCCTTAATTTTTAGTATTTGTAATTTGGTTTTCATCTGGGGGTTTTTTATTTGCTCGCTTTCTAATTTTTTGAGTTGCATGCCCAATTCATTAATCTCTGCCCTCCTTAATTTGTTAATATATACACTCAAGGATATAAATTTCCCCCTGAGTACTGCCTTGGCTGCATCCCACAGAGTTTGGTAGGATGTCTCATCATTGTCATTCTCTTCAATGAAATTGTTGATTGTTTCTATGATTTCTTCTTTGACAATTTGGTTTTGGAGAATCATGTTGTTTAATTTCCAATTGGTTTTTGATTTGCCTGTCCAGGTGCCTTTACTGATTATTATTTTTATCGCATTATGATCTGAGAAGGTTACATTTATTATATCTGCTCTTTTGCATTTGTTTGCCATGATTCTATGCCCTATTACATGGTCAATCTTTGTAAATGTACCATGTGCAGCTGAAAAGAAGGTGTATTCCTTTTTGTCCCTATTTATTTTTCTCCACATATCAATTAAATCTAATTTTTCTAGGACTTCATTCATCTCTCTTACCTCTTTCTTATTTATTTTTTGGTTTGATTTATCTAGATCTGACAGAGGAATATTTAGATCTCCTACTATTATGGTTTTACTACCTATTTCCTTCTTGAGTTCTGCCAGTTTCTCCTTTATGAATTTGGATGCTATACCACTTGGTGCATATATATTGAGCAGTGTTATTTCCTCATTGTTTATACTGCCTTTAATCAGGATGTAATGACCTTCCCTGTCTTTTTTAATCATATCTATTTTTACTTTGGCTCTGTCAGAGATCATGATAGCCACACCTGCCTTCTTTTTCTCATTTGATGCCCAAAAGATTTTGCTCATACCCTTAACCTTGAACTTGTGTGTGTCTACCCGCCTCATATGTGTTTCTTGTAGACAACCTATGGTAGGATTTTGGTTTCTGATCCACTCTGCTATTTGCTTCCATTTTATGAGTGAGTTCATCCCGTTCACATTCAGAGTTACAATTGTTAGTTGTGTATTCACTGACATTTTTGTATCCTCCCCTTGTCCCACCCCTTCTTATTACACTATTTTCTTTTACACCAGTGGTTTGCTTTGAGCCGGTATCCCTTATCCCCTCCCTTGATTGACTTCCCTTTCTGACCCCTCCCTTGTTGTTCCCCTCTTTTTGTTTTTTAAAGACCAAATGAATTCCCTCCCCCTTCTTCTCCCCTCCCTTTTT
>NW_025347357.1:0-610 GCF_016433145.1 Gracilinanus agilis | reverse complement strand
GGATGGATAATAAAGCTACTCTTCCTTCTCCAGGTTGATTACACTGAGAGTAAGGTTTGATTATGCTCTCTTCCTCTCCTTCTTATGGTATTATTTATCCCCTCCCCATGCCCTCTTTGTGTGTAATAGAATATCTTATTATTGTTATTTACTCGGATTTTTCTTGGTGTCTCCTACTATTCCTCCCCTCTTTTCCATCCCCCCATGTCTTCTTAGACCATTTAGTATCCTGTCCTCTCCCTATGAATTATTCTTCTGGTTGCTATAATAGTGAATATTATAATAGTGTATAGAGTTCACTACAGAGAATTATACATAGCATTTCTCCACCTAGTAATACAGATAATTAGATCTTATTTATGCCCTTAAAGAGTCAAGCTTAAAAGACTATGAGTTTTCTTTCTTTTCCCTCTGTTTCTTATTTACCTTTTTATCTTTCTCTTGATATTTGTGGTTGAGTGTCAAACTTTCTATTTAGTCCCGGTCTCTTTTGTGCAAAAACTTGGAATTCTTCAATTTTGTTGAATGCCCATACTTTCCCCTGAAAGTATATGGTTAGTTTCGCTGGGTAGTTGATTCGTGGCTGAAGGCCCAGCTCTCTTGCCTTTCT
>NW_025347356.1:492-5666 GCF_016433145.1 Gracilinanus agilis | reverse complement strand
GAGAGAGTAGGTGTGTGTGCATGTTTTAGTTGAATTTGATCCCTTCTTAGGATGATGAGGAAATAGGATCTTGTAGAAATGAAGATCTCAATTTTCTTTTCATTACCAAGACCTTTAGGACTCATCAAAGAAAATGCATTTGTGCTCAGTGGTACTTGTAAGTGATGCTTTTATTTAGATTATCCCTACCTTCTATCCCCTCTCTCCAGGTAATATAGTTGTAGCATTTTGCATTCTCATAACTGTATCACATTGTTTGCATGTTTTCAAGGTTGGAAACTGGAACTTACAGCCAATCAACAGTACAATGTATTGCAGGGTAGCTCCTTATACAGATGTCACATTTATTAAAAGTTTTAGCTGACCACAGGGACTTAATGAAATGAATATAAAATGCTCTTGTATTCTCTCATACAATTTGTAGTATATATTTTGGTCCTAAACCTGGATTTATTATTTCTGTCAACTCCGTAATTCTTGTTTTCTGCTAATAGACCCAAGTTTGGTAGTTAGAGCATGACACTATAGGTTAGTGACATGAAACTTGTGTCTTTTGCCTCCTGGTTATGGGAACAGAACCCATTCTAGTGACCCAACACCATTCTGCTCTTCCACAGTCTTTAAGCATTTCCAGCCAGCCAAATTTTTCTATTATCAAAAATCAGTTAACTGCATGATTTACTCAGGCTGATCTCACTAGCTTAAATCTCCCGGTAAGATGTATCCCTAAGAGGAATGAATTGTTAAATTAGCTGAAATTGCACTTTTGAGAAATTGAAATAGGTGTGATTTGAATGCATATTTTACTTAGTTTTAGCATCTAGTAGAGAAAGAAACTTTGATAACTAAATACATGTATGTCCTATTTATCAGTGCCAGGGGCAGCTAGGTACCAGGCTTAGAGTTAGGCAGACTCATCTTCCTGAATTCAGATCTGGCCTCAGACTCTTACCAGCTGTGTGACCCTAGGCAAGTCATTTAACCCTCATTTTTTAACCTCAGTTGTTTACCTCAATTTCCTCATCTGTAAAATGAGCCAGAGAAGGAAATGACAAACCACTCCAATATATCTGCCAAGAAAACCCCAAATGGGGTCACAGAGCCTCTGACATGAGTGAAAAATAACCTCATATTATTTTGTCTGCATGGAGTGACAAGGCCATTTTTAACTGAACAGTCGTATATGCAAGTGCATGCTGACTTTCCATTGAAAAGTTGTGGCTTACTGAAGTTGCTTCCTTCTATCGCAGTGTTACTTTATTCTGGAAAATAGTACATGGATAATTAAAAACCTAGAAGCTTTTAACAGAGTCACCACAGGATGGTGATACCCTAAAAGTTACTCGATCATATTTTCTATACTACCACTGATCATACATAGCACTATATCATTATCAAAATTTGTTAAGTATGTAGTATGGTGCAGCAGAGAATGGGTGTAGAAACAAGGACAACTTGAATTCAAGTCCTATTTCTGACTCATGCTGGCTGACTCTGACTCTGGGCAAGACACTTGATTTCTCAGGGTTCTAAGCTACTCTGAGATTAGAGGTAGCAAAAAGGTGCTTACTTGCTTTGACAGAGGAAGTTCCCTCACCTGGGAGTTTCTGATACCAACTTAACCATAAGTCCATTCCTTATCCTTGGGTATAAGATACTATTCTAGATGATGAGGATACAAACCAAAATGAAATAATCCCTGCTCTCAAAAAGCTTGTGTGATACTCCAAGTTTGTAAAGGCAAAGCATATACAGTATAATACAACAAAGTTATTTCAAAAGGGAGATACGGTATTTGAAACTTGATTTTTCTTCCTTTCTCTATTGATTAATATGCCAGTAGCTGTCAGCCCAAAATTATTTTCAAATGAATGGGCAATTAAAGTCAATAAATGATTTTTTTTACTTTTTTTATTAGACATTTATTAATATTCGTTTTTAATCTGTTTACATACTTTATGCCCCTACTTTCCCCTTCACCCCCCACTCTCCCCCCACCCATGGCCAACGCACATTTCCACTGGTTGTACCGTGTGTCCTTGTTCAGGGTCTATTTCCCATTCATGTCCGCCTCAGCCCATGCATTCAAGCAATTGTTTATCTTATATGTTTCCTCTCCTGCTGTCCTTCCTCTGAATGTGGGTAGCATCTTTACCATAAATCCCTCAGAGCTGTCTTGTGTCATTGCATTGCTGCTGGTACAGGAGCTCATTACGTTTGATCTTACCATAGTATATCAGTCTCTGTGTACAGTGTTCTTCTGGCTCTGCTCCTTTCGCTCTGCATCACTTCTTGGAGGTCTCTCCAATTTGCATGGAATTCCTCCAGTTTATTATTCCTTTTAGCACAATAGTATTCCATCACCCGCACATACCACAATTTGTTCAGCCATTCCCCAATTGAAGGACATCCCCTCATTTTCCAGTTTTTTGCCACTACAAAAAGCGCAGCTATAAATATTTTCGTACAAGTCTGTTTATATGATCTCTTTGGGGTACAAACCCAGCAATGGTATGGCTGGATCAAAGGGCAGGCAGTCTTTTATAGCCCTTTGGGCATAGTTCCAAATTGCCAGCCAGAATAGCCGGATCATTTCACAACTCCACCAGCAATGCATTAATGTCCCGATTTTGCCACATCCCCTCCAACATTCATTACTCTCCCCTTCTTTCATTTTAGCCAGTCTGCTAGGTGTGAGGTGATACCTCAGAGTTGTTTTGATTTGCATTTCTCTAATTATTAGAGATTTAGAACACTTTCTCATGTGCTTTTTGATACTTTTGATTTCTTTATCTGAAAATTGCCTATTCATGTCACTTGCCCATTTATCAATTGGGGAATGGCTTGATTCTTTATACAATTGCTTTAACTCCTTGTATATTTGAGTGATTAGACCCCTGTCAGAGTTTTTCGTTATAAAGATTTTTTCCCAATTTGTTGTTTCCCTTCTGATTTTGACTACATTGTTTTTGTTTGTACAAAAGCTTTTTAGTTTAATATAATCAAAACCATTAAATTTACATTTTGTAATTTTCTCTAACTCTTGCTTGGTTTTAAAATGTTTCCTTTCCCAGAGATCTGACAAGTATACTATTCTGTGTTCACTTAACTTATTTATAGTTTCCCTCTTTATATTCAAGTCATTCACCCATTCTGAATTTATCTTGGTGTAGGGTGTGAGATGTTGATCTAAACCTAATCTCTGCCATATTGTTTTCCAAATTTCCCAGCAGTTTTTGTCAAATAGTGGGTTCATGTCCCAAAAGTTGGGCTCTTTGGGTTTATCATACACTGTCTTGCTGACATCATTAACCCCAAGTCTATTCCACTGATCCTCCTTTCTATCTCTTAGCCAGTACCATATTGATTTAATGACTGCTGCTTTATAGTATAGTTTGATATCTGGTACTGCTAGGCCCCCTTCCTTCACATTTTTTTTCATTATTTCCTTTGATATTCTTGATCTTTTGTTATTCCAAATGAAATTTGTTGTAGTTTTTCCTAATTCAGTAAAGAAGTTTTTTGGTAATTTGATAGGTATGGCACTAAATAGGTAAATTAATTTGGGTAGGATGTTCATTTTTATTATGTTAGCTCATCCTACCCAGTTTTATTTGTTTGGAAAGTGTTTTGTAGTTTTTTTCATATAATAGCTGTGTTTGTTTTGTTAGATTGATTCCCAAGTATTTTATATTGTCTAGGTTGATTTTAAATGGTGTTTCTCTTTCTACCTCTTGCTGTTCTAATGTGTTGGAAATGTATAGAAATGCTGATGATTTAAGTGCATTTATTTTGTATCCTGCCACTTTGCTAAAGTTGTTGATTATTTCTACCAGCCTCTTAGTTGATTCTCTAGGATTTTTTAAGTATACCATCATATCATCTGCAAAGAGTGATAGCTTAGGCTCCTCACTGCCTATTTTGATACCTTCGATTTCTTTTTCTTCTCTAATTGCTATTGCTAGTGTTTCTAGTACTATGTTGAATAATAGAGGTGATAATGGGCATCCTTGTTTCACTCCTGATCTTATTGGGAAGGCTTCTAATTTATCCCCATTGCATATAATGCTTGTTGATGGTTTTAGGTATATATTGTTTATTATTTTTAGGAAAGGTCCTTCTATTCCTATACTTTTCAGTATTTTCAATAGGAATGGATGCTGTATTTTGTCAAAGGCTTTTTCAGCATCTATTGAGATAATCATGTGGTTTTTGTTTGTTAGACTGTTGATATGGTCAATTATGTGGATGGTTTTCCTAATGTTGAACCATCCTTGCATTCCTGGTATAAATCCCACCTGATCATGGTGGATGACCTTCTTAATTACTTGCTGGAGTCTCTTTGCTAATATTCTATTTAAGATTTTTGCATCTATGTTCATTAGGGAGATTGGTCTATAGTTTTCTTTCTCTGTTTTTGGTCTACCTGGCTTTGGAATCAGTACAATATTTGTGTCATAAAAAGAATTTGGTAGGACTCCTTCTTTGCTTATCATATCAAATAATTTGTATAGTATTGGGATTAGTTGCTCTTTGAATGTCTGATAGAATTCACTTGTGAATCCATCAGGTCCTGGTGATTTTTTCTTAGGGAGTTCTTTAATGGCTTGTTCAATTTCTATTTCTAATATGGGATTATTTAGGTATTCTATTTCTTCTGCTGTTAATCTAGGCAATTTATATTTTTGTAAATATTCATCCATATCTCCTAAATTATTATATTTGTTGCCATAAAATTGGGTGAAATAGTTCTTAATGATTGCCTTAATTTCCCCTTCATTATAGGTGAGGTCTCCCTTTTCATCTCTAATACTGTCAATTTGGTTTTCTTCTTTCCTTTTTCTTATTAGATTGACTAGTACTTTGTCTATTTTATCTGTTTTTTCAAAATACCAGCTTCTAGTCTTATTTATTAATTCAATAGTTCTTTTACTTTCAATTTTATTAACTTCTCCCTTAATTTTTAGTATTTCTAATTTAGTTTTCATCTGGGGGTTTTTTATTTGTTCGCTTTCTAATTTTTTGAGTTGCATGCCCAATTCATTAATCTCTGCCCTCCTTAATTTGTTAATATATGCACTTAAGGATATAAATTTCCCCCTGAGTACTGCCTTGGCTGCATCCCACAGAGTTTGGTAGGATGTCTCATCATTGTCATTCTCTTCAATGAAATT
>NW_025347356.1:0-394 GCF_016433145.1 Gracilinanus agilis | reverse complement strand
TTGTTTCTATGATTCCTTCTTTGACTAGCTGGTTTTGGAGAATCATATTATTTAATTTCAAATTGGTTTTTGACTTGCCTGTCCAGGTGCCCTTACTAATTATTATTTTTATTGCATTATGATCTGAGAAGGTTACATTTATTATTTCTGCTCTTTTGCATTTGTTTGCCATGATTCTATGCCCTATTACATGGTCAATCTTTGTAAATGTACCATATGCAGCTGAAAAGAAGGTGTATTCCTTATTGTCCCTATTTATTTTTCTCCACATATCAATTAAATATAATTTTTCTAGGACTTCATTCATCTCTCTTACCTCTTTCTTATTTATTTTTTGGTTTGATTTATCTAGATCTGAAAGAGGAATATTTAGATCTCCCACTATTATGGTTTT
>NW_025347355.1:0-1689 GCF_016433145.1 Gracilinanus agilis | reverse complement strand
GTAGTTGATAAATAGTCAATGAACATTTATAAAGTGAAGGGCACTCTGCTAAGTCCTAGAGATACACAGCAAGGCATAAGAAAGCCCCACTCTTAATGATTACAATCTAATAGAGGGACAACACATAAAAATCAGGGACAGCAGAAAGTAGATTGCCCAGCTTAAGGAATGATTTTTGGAGGTATGAGATTTTTGAGTTGATTTCATCTGGCAGAATGAGATTTCTGGAGATAATGAAGTACATGAATGCAGTTGGGTGCTGAAATGATTAAGAAAATTCCCTATACACTATTTAAATGCCGGAGGCTCAAGGAGGAGGTCTCTAGATATCCAGCCTCACCTGTCTCCAACAAGAGGGAGTACTATGACTGTAGAATATTATGTATAATGTCAAACAAAGTTGATGTGGTTTTGGTTTTAATTAATTTTTTCTCACAATTTTTTTTATTTTTTATATTTGTTTTTTAGAAAAGTTAACATGGTTACATGATACATGCTCTTACTTTCCCCTTCACCCCCGACATCTCCCCCCCCATTAGCCAGTGCATATTTCCCCTGATTTTAACATGTGTCATTGATCAAGACCTATTTCCAAATTGTTGATAGTTGCATTGGTGTGATAGTTTCGAGTCCACACCCCCAATCATTTCTGCCTCAACCCATGTGTTCAAGTAGTAGTTTTTCTTCTGTGTTTCCTCTCCTGTAGTCCTTCCTCTGAATGTGGGTAGCGTTCTTTTCCATAAATCCCTCAGAATTGTCCTGTGTCATTGCATTGCTGTTAGTAGAGAAGTCCATTACATTCTATTTTACCACAGTGTATCAGTCTCTGTGTACAATGTTCTTCTGGCTCTGCTCCCTTCGCTCTGCATCAATTCCTGGAGGTCTTTCCAGTTCACATGGAATTCCTCCAGTTTATTATTCCTTTGAGCACAATAATATTTCATCACCACCATATACCACAATTTGTTCAGCCATTCCCCAATTGAAGGATATACCCTCATTTTCCAGTTTTTTGCCACCACAAAAAGCGTGGCTATAAATATTTTCATACAAGTCTGTTTATCTATGATCTCTTTGGGGTACAAACCCAACAATGGTATGGCTGGATCAAAGGGCAGGCATTCTTTTATAGCCCTTTGGGCATAGTTCCAAATTGCCAGCCAGAAAGGTTGGATGGATCAGTTCACAACTCCACCAGCTGTGCATTAATGTCCCAATTTGGCCACATCCCCTCCAACATTTATTAGTCTCTCCTTCTTTCATTTTAGCCAATCTGCTAGGTGTGAGGTGATACCTAAGAATTNCATTTCTCTAATTATTAGAGATTTAGAAAACTTTCTCATGTGCTTATTGATACTTTTGATTTCTTTATCTGAAAATTGCCTATTCATGTCCCTTGCCCATTTATCAACTGGGGAATGGCTTGATTTTTTATACAATTGCTTTAACTTCTTGTATATTTGAGTAATTAGACCTCTGTCATAGTGTTTTGTTATAAAGATTTTTTCCCAATTTGTTGTTCCCCTTCTGATTTTGGCTACATTGTTTTTGTTTGTACAAAAGCATTTTAGTTTGATATAATCAAAATCATTTCTTTTATATTTTATAATTTTCTCTAACTCTTGCTTGGTTTTAAAATCTTTTCTTTCCCAGAGATCTCACAAGTATACTACTTTGTGTTCACTAAAC
>NW_025347354.1:1213-3875 GCF_016433145.1 Gracilinanus agilis | reverse complement strand
GGCAGGGACTTGACCAGGGGAGGAACCAAAGGAATGACAGAAAGAGAGAAAGACAGACCAGACATCCCCACCACCCACCCACTCACCCATCCCCACCCAGTTGTTTGGGGAAAAGGATAATGAAGCTCTCCCGCTCCCTCCCCCTCGGGCGCATCCTTCTTAATCCAATTAGCACCACGGTGGGTTGGCTCCTTGTCTTCAATTACCAGAGGGGGGAGGGCTGGAGAAGCAATTAGGCAGCAGCTTGTGGGGGAGGGGGGAAGACGGGGGAAGGAGAGGAACATTTCCTCCTTCTCCCCCTAGCTAAACTCTGCTCACCCTAGGAGCCCAAGCTTAAATTCCAAGTCCTCTGGGAAAACCTTACCAAACCACCCAGCCCCACTGTGGGGAAGGGGAAGGCGGAGGGAGAGTGGGAACTAGGCTAGAGAATCAATGAGAGGAAACACAAAGAAAATGGCATGGTTGGGAGGAGAGCAGGGAGCTGCCGGTGCTAGTACTCAGCTAAGGGGAGTCCCCCCAGGTCCCAGTGGAGCTTTGAATGAGAAGGGGGAGGGAGCCCATCCTCCTCTCACAAATTTCTCCAGATTCCTCCGGTAGGGAAAACTCTGACCCTCCTTCCTCCCAGGCCTGGATCCCCGACAATCCTCTCCCTTTCAATCAAAGCTATACCTGGGAAGTGTGGCTCCTGCCTCACATGTAAGCCTACGCTTTGGGTGAGAGCTCAGACTGAGCCCCAGGTGGGATTCTTCCAGCCACATCAGAGGCAGAACTAAGAGGGGGACTCAGGTGTCCTGATGCCCCAGCTTGGGCATGGTAGGCAGCTGCAGCCAAGAGAGGAGAAAGGAAGCACACATGCCTCTGGGTGCCTGTGCCACTGTGTATCTGAATGTCTCTCTACACACCTGAGGGCCGGCGGCATCGGAAGACCCCAGTGACTATATGACCGTGTCTGTGTAAGTAGCTGTGTACTTCTGGGCGTATTCCCATATCTACCTGCATTTGTATCCAGGTCCCAGTCCCAGTATATGGATCCCAATGATAGCTTTGTGCTTATGCTAGAACCATACATTAACAGTGCTAAAAAAAGGTCTTCAAGTCAACCCCTCTCATTTTACACATGGGAAAACTGAATCCCAGAAAAGGAAAATGGCCGCCTCGTGGCGGGACTGGAACTTGGATCTCTGGATGCTCTTGATGCCCAGCTCAGGCCTTGACCCAATGATTACCCTGGCCTTCACATTCGAGTTTCTCCGTGTATGTGATGATCTGGGTGAATTCCCCAGCCCCAAATACCCCTGATCTTTGGATGTCCAGAGTCCCCAGCACATCCCTGTTCTAGCCATCCCTCTCCATCTTCCTGGCCTTTCAATCTCTCTCTCCATCAGAGTACCCTCCCCCCACTTATTCCCATACAATTCATTGGATGGAATACAGCTACCTCTCCTAAGGTAGGGTAGTGACACTTGATTCTGGGCATGACTCTGTGAGTCTGGGGAGCACATAACACATACACAAACCTCCCCAGTGAAGCGTACAACCTGCAGAGAGCTGCAGGCTCATATTGTCTATACACACCTCCGTTTAAAAGGGCGTCCATACCTTTTAGATGTTGTCTTCCCTCCCTGTTAGACCATAAACTCTTTGAGGGCAGGGAATGGCTTTCTTTTTTACTTGTATCTATATTTTTAGTGCTTAATGGGGGGCTTGGCACATACAAAGCATGCAAAAAAATGCTCACTGACATTCATGGTCCAGGGCCCAGTTAGCAAAGGCATGGCACATGTGCCCAGCTGGCATGGGATGGGGCCGCTCTGTTCCCCCTCTCCACCAAGCCTGAGGACATTTTTTTGCATGCCTCACCCTTCTGCCCAACAGCCAAATGTGAGCCTTTCCTCAATGGATGGGGTAATGGTGGGGAGAGGAGGCTCACAGGCAGCTTGAGGGTACAGTTTGATCTCTAAAAGGTTCGCCAACTCTGGTCTAGAACAAAAAAAACCCTCAGAATCTCTCTCAGTCTCTGTCTATTTCTGTCTCTCTGTCTATTTTTCTGTCTCTTCTCTGTGTCTGTGTCTTTGTTTCTATCTCTGTCTCTCTGTCCGTCTCCATCTCTATATCTCTCTGTTTCTATCTCTGCCTCTTTGTCTCTATTTTTCTGTTTATCTCTCTTCCTCACTCTGTCTCTCTTTGTCTCTGTATGTCTGTCTGAATCTGTCTCTGTCTCTTTGTCTTTCTGTCTCTGTCTCTCTGCCTCTGTCTCACTTTCTGTCTCTCTCTTCAGTCTCTCTCTTTGTCCTGTCTCTCTTTTTCTGCCTGTCTCAATGTATTTGTCTTGTCTGTGTCTCTCTGTCTTTCTCTTTCTCTTTCTCTGTTTCTGTCCTTCTGTTTCTATCTCTGTCTCTCTCTCTCTCTCTTTTTCTGTCTCTGTTTCTCTTTGCTGCTCTGTATGTCTCTGTTTCTGCCTCCATCTCTCTGTGTCTCTATCTCCATCTCACTCTATGTCTCTCTGTTTCTATCTCTGTCTATCTCTGCCTCTTTGTCTATATCTCTTTCTCTGTCTGTGTCTCTGTCTGCCTCTGTGTCGGTCTCCATCTCTTTCTCCATCTCGGTCTCTATCTCTTTCCATCTGTCTCTAAGTCTCTGTGTCTTTGTCTCTGGCTCTCTC
>NW_025347354.1:0-1161 GCF_016433145.1 Gracilinanus agilis | reverse complement strand
GCTCTCTCAGGCTCTTTCTCTGTCTCATCTGTCTCTCTGCCTCAGGCTCTTTTTCCATCTGTCTGTCTCAGTTTCTCTCTGTCTCTGTCTCTCTCTCTTCCTTTCCATCCATTTCTCTCTCTGGCTCTGGCTCTTTCACTTACACACACACACACACACACACACACACACACACACAGCCCCAAAATCCCACTTACGCACACATTCACATCTATTGTCTCTCCTGCCTTCCCCAAACATCCACACTCACATTCCATCACAGGCATAATCACGCACACTCACCACACACCTCGGTGCAGTAGCACTAGCACTGCTACCCACATCACCCACACAGCCTCCTAAATTCTCGCTTCCCTTCAGAGATAATAACAAGTGCAATAATCATAATTCATAATAATGCCTCCTGTTGGTCCAATGCTTTTTATTTTAAAGGTGACCTTTTCTGTCTGTGATCTCCTTGAATTATCCCTATTTCTGTGGCTAGATCAGCCAGAGTGGCCAGACTCATCCCATTTTACAGATAGGGAAACTGAAGGCTGAATCCTATTTGCCTACGATCATACAACGAGTCATTGGCAGTGCTACAATGAAAATCCAACCCAAGTCTTCTGACCCACTTTCTACTCGGTGTTACTGCTGACTGGAGGGGGAAAATTGACAGGGCGGGGATGGGAGCAGGACAGAGAAGAGGCGGGGAGTAGAGATATTTCACCAATGTCTGCTGTCTTTGGCTTCCTGGGGAAGGGGGGGTGGGGGCGTCCCCCTTCCTCCCCCTTTCAGCTAAGGTAAATAGATCTTTCCGGGCTGCTGTCCAGCGTTCTGGAAGAGCCCCGCCTGCCTGCCTTATCTCCACTCTGCTGTCCCTGGTACTAAAAGCCATGCCATCTCGCCTACTGTAGACTGCCAGCTCCACTTAGTCCTGCCCCCTTTCTCCTTACTGAGATGAGAAAGAGAGAGACAGAGACAGAGACAGAGAAAGAGAGACAGAGAGAGAGAGAGACAGAGAGAAACAGAGAGAGAGACAGAGAGGGAGACAGACAGACAGAAAGATAGACAAAGACAGAGAGAGAGAGAGAGAGAAAAGGGGGGAGAGAAGAGGTCAGAAGACCAAGGAGGGAAAGAATGGGGAGGTAGAGAGGGGAGAGACAGATGGAAGGGGGA
>NW_025347353.1:1450-2744 GCF_016433145.1 Gracilinanus agilis | reverse complement strand
GGATAATAGTAATATCTCTCCTACTCCTGGGGGGAGAATAATAGTAATTTCTCTCCTACTTCTGGGAGGGATAATAGTAATATCTCTCCCATTTCTGGGGGGGATAACAGTAACATCTCTCCCACTCTTGGGGAGAGATAATAATAACATCTCTCCCACTTTTGGGGGGGTGGGGTCCCAGACACTGAGTCCTGGGGCCAAGACAGAAGTGGAGCAGTGTAGGACTGAAAAAGAGGGGAGCTTTCTGGACAAGACCATCCTTACCTTTCCCAGGTGTCAACAGTCTTCTTCCAAGTTGGGGGAAGAAGCCACCTGGGATCATTCCCTTGGTTGGTTCTGAAATAGGTGGAGTTCATTCACTCCCTGAGGTCCCCTTCCCCCCCCCCCACTTATGGCCTATGGACTCTATACCTATTTGCCACCCCCTTTTTCCCAAAACTCAGTTTCCATCTTTCCCCTAGGACTTTAGCTTCTAAGGTGCTTTGGGATCTCTGCTGTGGGAAGGAAGAAACCTTGGGAAGTAGGAGGAGGTTGTCTGGCAGAGACAACAGGCGCCCAATTAACTATAGTGCTGGTAACGAGCTAATGATAATAATTAGCTGTCTCCCACCCAGACAGTAGGCTCTGTGGGCACCCTGCTGCTTCATGCCCTTGAGGTTTGGGGGGGGGAATCTAGGCTGGGGACGGGCGGTAAGGTAGTGGGTGGCACCTCGGGAACTCAGCTGGGGGACTACAAGGGGAAGGAAGGCAAGGGGCCCGGTTGTCAGGGCACCTCCTCGGTCTTTGGCACACTCTAATACCATATGCTCTGTCCTCCACCCAACTGGAGCTGTCAAGGACCCAGGAACTCTTTCTCTCCTGGCCCTGCTGCCCGATCTCCCAGATGGCTTGGGGCTAGGGGAAGGGGGAGAGGAGTGCCTCCATCTCACCACTATGGCAGTGCTCACGGAAGGATCTGGCAGGCTAGATCACTCGTGCACATTTGGGTGGGGGGCCGGGTGGGTGCCGCCTCCTTTTTTCCGGCCCGTGTTTACATGCGCCCGAGCGCCTGCGTCCCTTCCCTGACCGTCCAGCGTACATACGTGGCTGTGTGGCCTTTTGGTCGTGTCCTTGTGAGGCCGTGGTTGAATTCTTTGGGAATCTTGCTGAGTTGGTGGCCACGGGCCCGAAGACTGCTTGGGTGCTTGGCGAGTCGGGGTCAGCAGAAGTCTTCCCGTTCAAACCTGTGTCATGTGCTTAACTGTATCCTCATTTGGGTAATGCATGAGCTTTGGACCCCAGTGGTGGGGGGGGG
>NW_025347353.1:0-1379 GCF_016433145.1 Gracilinanus agilis | reverse complement strand
TTCTGGGAGGCCAGGCCAGGCCTCCCCCATCTATGATGTCTGGGGGAGTGTGTGGAGGTACCTCTGTGTGTGTGTGTGTGTCTTTGTGTGGGACCAGAAGGGAGGGGCAGTTTGGGGAGAGGCAGAGGAGAGGGGACAGGGCTGGAAGTTTCTGCCAGGGCTTCATCTCATCTCTCCTCCCCCCTGTGTAGCCTCCTGAGAGGGGGGATGGGGACGTGGTGACCTTTGACCCCTCTGGCCCTCTGCTCTCACCCTTTAGGAATCTGACACCAGGGTAGACAAAAGGCTCCATTGTTGGGGCATCCCCACACTTCCTCCCTCTCCTTCCTTTCTCTTCTTGGGGTGACCTGTGAGGGAGAGGGAGAAAGAGCTTGAGTTGTTTAACCGCTTAGGTGCCGGGAGCCCCAGACGGCTCTGCATGTGGGGATCCATTGTCAGTGTACCCCTCAGAGAGGCTACAGAAGGGTGGGCCAGCTGGGCCCCTCTACCCTCTCACTCTGCCCACTTGGCTCTGTCTTGCCCGAGCCACTAGTGCTGGGAGTTCCCACCTTGTGTCATTCTCTGGGCCTCTCTGGCTGCCTTGGCTTCTCTCTTTTTCCTTCTTGGGGGTCCCCCTCTAAGGATCCGGTGCTTCCTTTCTTAGTGGCGTCCTCCCTCCCTGGCTCCCTCTTTTCAGTGTGGCTCTCTGCTTTGGCCTGTCTCTCCATCTTGATGGCGGTGTCCCACCCACAACGGTCTGGCTCTGTGGCTTGCTCTTTGCTGCTTCTTTTCCGTCCTCTCCAGGGGATTCCCAGGGCTTCGCCTTCTTCTGCCTCTCTTTCCCCACCCCCTTGCAGGATCTCTGTTGCCCCCCCCTCCAGCTCTGCCTGCACCCTTCTCCCCTGACCCCTGGGGGGGGGTGAGGTCTTTGTACACAGGAAGACAGAGGGAGATGGGGTCGGGGGAGAGAGCCTGCTGGGCCAGCCATCTTTCAGCTGCACTGGGCTGTAATCCTGTGTTCCCTGGAGTGGGATTTCTCAAGAATTCGAGGCCTAAGGGTTGCCCCAAGGTCATGGGTGGGATACAAGTGCCTAGGCAGGGAGAGGTATTTTGGTATGGGGGTGGGGGTGGGAATGGCTATGAGACCAGGAAAGTGCCAGATGGAGGAGAGGGACAGGAATAGCCAGTCTGGGCACCAGGACAGGGGATGGAAGAGGGAGGGCATTCACTTGGCATTAGTGTTGGGCAGGATGGCAAGGAAGGAAGGAGGATTCCTTTGGGAGAATGGAAGATTAATGGCTGTCTCTGGAATTGGGTCCCTGAGAGGAAAAGGAGACATCTGATGTAGAGAAATGGGGACGGGAGGGAGACAGGGAAAAGAAGAGACAGAGACAGAGACA
>NW_025347352.1:662-1246 GCF_016433145.1 Gracilinanus agilis | reverse complement strand
GGAGGTCTCTCCAGTTCGCCTGGAACTTCTCCAGTTTATTATTCCTTTTAGCACAATAGTATTCCATCACCCGCATATACCACAGTTTGTTCAGCCATTCCCCAATTGAAGGACATACCCTCCTTTTCCAATTTGTTGCCACCACAAAAAGCGCAGCTATGAATATTTTCATACAAGTCTGTTTATCTATGATCTCTTTGGGGTACAAACCCAGCAATGGTATGGCTGGATCAAAGGGAAGGCATTCTTTTATAGCCCTTTGAGCATGATTCCAGATTGCCAGCCAGAATGGCTGGATCAGTTCACAGCTCCACCAGCAATGCATTAATGTCCCAATTTTGCCACATCCCCTCCAACATTCATTACTCTCCCCTTCTTTCATTTTAGCCAATCTGCTAGGTGTGAGGTGATACCTCAGAGTTGTTTTGATTTGCATTTCTCTAATTATTAGAGATTTGGAACACTTTCTCATGTGCTTATTGATACTTTTGATTTCTTTACCTGAAAATTGCCTATTCATGTCTCTTGCCCATTTATCAATTGGGGAATGGCTTGATTTTTTATACAATTGATTAACTCCCTTG
>NW_025347352.1:0-567 GCF_016433145.1 Gracilinanus agilis | reverse complement strand
GTCTCTTGCCCATTTATCAATTGGGGAATGGCTTGATGTTTTATACAATTGCTTTAACTCCTTGTATATTTGAGTGATTAGACCCCTGTCAGAGTTTTTCGTTATAAAGATTTTTTCCCAATTTGTTGTTTCCCTTCTGATTTTGACTACATTGTTTTTGTTTGTACAAAAGCTTTTTAGTTTAATATAATCAAAACCATTTAATTTACATTTTGTAATTTTCTCTAACTCTTGCTTGGTTTTAAAGTCTTTCCTTTCCCACAGATCTGACAAGTATACTGTTCTGTGTTCATTTAACATGTTTATAGTTTCCCTCTTTATATTCAAGTCGTTCACCCATTCTGAATTTATCTTGGTGTAGGGTGTGAGATGTTGATCTAGACCTAATCTCTCCCATATTGTTTTCCAAATTTCCCAGCAGTTTTTGTCAAATAGTGGATTCATGTTCCAAAAGTTGGGCTCTTTGGGTTTATCATACACTGTCTTGCTGATGTCATTTATCCCCAGTCTATTCCATTGATCCTCCTCTCTATCTCTTAGCCAGTACCATATTGTTTTTTTTTTTTT